>NC_060160.1:414168-429511 GCF_021292245.1 Micropterus dolomieu | reverse complement strand
GGATTAGGGGTCGGGGGTCGGGGCCCCGATTAGGGGTCGGGGGTCGGGGCCCCGATTAGGGGTCGGGGCCCCGATCAGGGGTCGGGGCCCGGATTAGGGGTCGGGCCTGGATTAGGGGTCAGGGCTCGGGGCCCGATCAGGGGTCGGGGCCCGATCAGGGGTCGGGGCCTGGATCAGGGGTCGGGGCCTGGATCAGGGGTCGGGGCCTGGATTAGGGGTCAGGGGTCGGGGCCCGGATCGGGGGTTGGGGTCCGGATTAGGGGTTGGTGCCCGGATCAGGGGTCGGGGCCCGGATTAGGGGTCGGGCCTGGATTAGAGGTCGGGGCCTGGATTAGGGGTCGGGGCCTGGATTAGGGGTCGGGGCCCGGATTAGGGGTCAGGGGTCGGGGCCCGGATTAGGGGTCAGGGGTCGGGGCCCGGATCGGGGGTCGGGGTCCGGATTAGGGGTTGGGGCCCGGATCGGGGGTCGGGGCCCGGATGGGGGGTCGGGGCCCGGATTAGGGGTCGGGCCTGGATTAGAGGTCGGGCCCGGATCAGGGGTCAGTAACAAAGGACAGATTGTAGTTTCAGTCAGAGTCTCGTAGTTTAAAGTCACGCTGCTCGCAGCTTCTTAAACTCGGACCGGCTCTTCTTAAATGAACAAGCTGCTGTTGTGTCGCAGATTTGATCCTCTGGAAGTGTTGGTGGCTGCTCAGGTCTCAGATCAGTGACTGGATCCAGGTCCATGGACACGTTAGGGTTAGTTTCAGTACCAATGATGTTCTTCCCAGCAACACTAATATTTTGGTTATTATGTATTAATAGATGAAGTTCTTCTCTCAGTCAGATCACTGACTGATCCATGAATTTATTCAGTTATTCCGTCCTTCAATAATCCGTCTTCTGCTTCCTGTCGTCCTGCAGCTCTGCTGAAATATCAACATTTTGTTATTAGTGTCGCTCTTTCAGTCTTTTTCCTCCTGAAGTCTGTTAATTAGGCTGGAGGGCTCCGGGGGATTAGAGCCTGGAAGCTTTTTAATTTCCAACAGAAACCAACAGCTGCTGAGAAATGAAGCGACAGACAGAGTCAGAACCACCAAGCTGAAACCAGAAACCACAACTTTAAAGCGGACCGGTCCGTGGTTAGTTCAGTGTCTGCAGTCACGGTTGGACAGAGGAGTTTCTCTGTTAAACTTTGTTTCAGAACAGATAATAATTCAACTTTAAATAAATTCATGTTTTCAGGACAGAAATGCTGAACGAGAGACTGAGTCAGACAGGAAGTGATGTCATGACGCGCTGGGTGAAGTGAACACAAAATATCACTGATCAAACACTTCAGTGGGCTGTCAGCTGACGGGGGGCAGAATTTGGGGGCCAATTTGTTGTGACCTGCTCCTTTAACTCCTCATGTTAAAGGTCATTCACTCCTCTCACCTCCCGCCATCCTCCTCCTCCTCCTCTATGCTAATTGATGCCCCCCCTCCTCCCCTCCTCGCGTTGACCTTCACTCCTCATGTTAAAGGTCGGCTCGCCGCCGCTCCTGCTCACTGATGGTCTCATTTGGAAATGATTCTGATTAATAAGTGTGCGGCTCGTTTGAAGCGTGTCCTCCGGCCCGGCTGGAGAAGACACATATTGACTCTCCGGGTTTGGTTTCTCTTTTGAAGTCTCGCTTTAAACTCGCAGACCTTGAGAGCTTTAATTAGCATAGAGAAGGAGGAGGAGGAGGTCCGGATCGGGTCTGTAATCCCTGCTGGAGTCGAACTCCACATTTGCCAGAGACACGGCGAGGTGCGGCGTCCTGTCACTGTCAGCCCGCAGGTTCGATTCCTGCAGCAGCAGCTCTGTGGGGGGGGTTCTGTAGGAGTTCACCTTCTCTCTGTCAGGAGTTTAAACGCTCGGGCCGCACCAGCGGAACCTGGATCTGTAGAGGAGCTTCCAAACGACAGGCTCTCTGATGCAGGTGGGGAGGGAAGGCCGGCCCGTGTGGCCCGGCCCCACAGATGACGCAGGTTCTGAAGGAAGGGGTCAGAACACATAGAGGCGTCCGGGCCTCGGCGGGTCAGGACTGGGTAGGGAGGCCAGAGGGAGACCGGCATTCTGACCAGCAGGGGGCCACGAACCGGACGTCTTCTCTGCACACTCTGAGAACAGCTTCCTGGCTGAGGAGGCCCCGGACCGCCCACCAGTCCAGGTTTTTCACAGCTGCGCCGGTGCTGTCCCCGACCGAGGATTCACACAGTCCAGTCAGAACTGATAGTCGAATCCTGTGTGTTTGTGCGGCGGCGGGCGGGTTCACGCTCGGTAGCTGCGCTTTAATGTTGAGAAGCTGCAGCCTCTCTGTAACTTACGCTCAACATTTCCAGCTGAACTGAGGCTCAGTGTTTTCTCTCCGCTCGCCTGCCATTCACCGGTCTTGAGCAGAGTTTTGCGTGCACGCCGTGCGTTTCCTCGTGGGTCTATTCCAAGTACATATGTAAAACTGTATAACATGTTTGTGAGGTTCATCAGTGGTGATAAATGACCCGAACGTTGCAGACAACTCGGCACAACACTGGCGAAGCTGGCGGTCTCTCTTCCTGACTGCCGCGACGCCCCCTTCCTGAAGGGAAGGGTTACAATTTTGGATTTATTCACACACTTTAAAAAGATTTATTAAATATATATATTCATTTTTCTCACATTTTGATTTACAGCATTATATGTTGATATTACCCTATTGGGAGAAAACCGGTAGTTCTATGTGAAAGTAGACTTTGAGCACCCCCGTATGGCCAAAATGCTTTGATCCTCGTCACATAACGCCGCTGCGAAGCTTCGACTGTCAATCACAAAGTCGAATCAGGCTCCGCCCATCGAAGCATCGAGTCTTGGACTATTCGAGGTCAGCCCTGAGCTCTACAGTCACTTTAAGTTTAATTAAGAACCAGAGAGAAAACATAGCGAGAGGCACTAAAAGTGTCCCGTGATGAGAGCAAGCTGTGAATTCTTCCCAAAATGAATTTACTGCTGATGCAGCTGAGCTCTTTCCGTCCCAGAATGCACCTGGAGGTTCAGTCCGGGAGCTGACTGTGTGCTGATCTGGAGCTGAACACACACGGCTGACAGTGAAATCCTCTTTGTGAAGTGTGACACTCCAGTTGGGTAGTGAATCCTTATCCAAACAGAGGCCGGCTCTGAGCAGGCCAGCGCTAACGTTTCAAACCTGTTACCTTACTTTCCGTCGCAGCGCCGGGCGTTTCACAGGAAGCTGATGTCAGCGTAACGACCAGCTTCATCATCATCATCATCCTCGTTCGTTCTGTCAGCTGGTTCACTGACTGTCAGAAGGTGATTGTGATTGACATGTGTTTTATCCAATCAGGAGGAGCTGCTGAGGCTTCAGAGAGAGAGAGGCGGAGCTCCGGAGGACCGACGCCGACTGGAGGCGGAGCTGCAGGTGCTGCGAGCCAATCACAGGTCAGTTTACTGAACAACAGGAAGCCTCAGCCTTCATCCTCTCTCTCCTCATTGGCTCGTTGAGGCCACAGTGTGGTGATGTCACTGCTGCGTCAGACGTGCCCCCGCTCCCAGAGAGCCCGTGGCGCTGTAGTACGTTTGTTTACAGCGCCGGCCGACAGGAAGCTTTTTAAATGTGTTGTTAGTGAGATGGGCTCTGATTAGCTAGCGTGCTAATGGCTGCACTGACAGAGGGTCCCGTGTGAGGGACGACAGGCGTAGCGGATACAGTCAGCTGACCGCGTCAGAATGCTTTCAAAAAGACAGATTAACAGATCATATTTACCAATTAACAAAATGCAAACTGTTTGCCTTCAAACAGCATCTAAATTATTCTAAAAACAAGCTGTTCTCATCCTCAGACGCTCGGTCAGACCTCTCGGCTCGAATATCCTGCCTCTAGTGTTACAGACTGACGCTACAGGGTTTCCTCCGGTTTGCTACGAACTGAGGCCAGCGGGTCTTGACCACGCGTCCACATGTGACAACAGGTTGCACCTTAGATAAAAAAGATCATTTAGAAATTGGTCTGTAGTTTGACTTATTTCCATCTTTTCCCAAACGCCACAGTGGAAATGGTGTTCTGATCCGTTTAAAAGAGGATTAATTGCTAAAATCGCAGGAGGACTCGTCATTGGAGCATTTGGAAAGAGCCTGGCAGGATGACCTAGGAGTGACCAGAACCAATCTGGGCTCTTCTTGGTGTGAGGCGTGATTTGTTTTGCGGAGAGTGATTCTCACGGCCGTCATGAAAGACCTAATGGTTCATTTGAAATTGGAGAAAATTTAATATTTGTTGAGGGGGAAATATTTTACTCAACGTGGCAAACTTTGATAGATTATTTTGGTGCAAATGTATAATTGATGTGTTTGGCGTGGCGATGGTAATGACGTCCTCTGAGGTCTGTTGTTTATTTTGTTTTTGTCTTTTTGTATTTTATATCCAAAAACTTAAATAAAGAGAATTTGGGGGGAAAAAAGAAATTGGTCTGTAGTTTAGGAGTGACCTGGTGCAGGTGAACAGATGTAGGACGCCAACTGTACAAGAATCAGGATTATTCCCCAATTAACAATCAGTCTTTAAGGGCGGCGGGAGGACGTCCCACAGTTTCAGCTGGAACGTCAGCTCAGAGCAGCAGATCTGTGGCTTCCTGATCCTGTAACACCGCTTCATATAATACAGCTGCACGTTCCTGTTCACCTGCAGGAACTTAGTGAGCACCGTCTTTGTGATGGAGCGTGATTTGTGTGTTTGGAGGAGATCACGCTCACATGATGTGTGAACCACAAAGAGGAGGCTGGTCTGGCTTTCAGGTCCAGACTTGATCAGCAGTCTGCAGAAGGAGGCTGTGAAGCTCTGCAGCAGAGCAGAGCGAGGGGAGGACTGAGTCGTGCTGTTTGTCCACGCTGTCTGAACTGTGAGCCTCCATACATCATCAGGATTGATGCCGAACGCCTGCAGAGACTCAGAGGAGGGGGGGGGGGCAGCAGGTGGGGGGGGAGGTTTGGATTTTTGGGAGAAACAGAAGTGAATTTCTCCTGTTACTCCTCTTCATTTCTCAGAAAGATTAGTTAGATTCTACTCTATATGAACCCTTTATCTGTGTGAGGACTGAATCTTTCTTCTGCAACTACATTAACCCACGGGGGAGGGGGGGGGGGGCGCTGTCATTTAACTCCTCGTTCAGGACCACATGTTGACCCCGGTCAGGCTACAGGATCTGGTCTGTAACATGCAGCAGGAGTAAAGATTATAGAGAGAGACTAAAGCCTGTAGGAGGCGGGAGGTGAAACCCTGACCCTCATCAGAGTCCTGACTCGTCTGATCTGAACTCTCAGAAACACGTGTTGAATCATCAGGGTGACGTCCAGAAATCAGCTTAGAAACCAAAGAGAGACACTGCAGAACCTCCGGAGAACCTTCAAGCTTCCATCAGTATCACACTGATCCAGAGACAGCTGTCTGTACATCCATGCTAACCGCTAACGGGAGCCGCTAACGGGGGCCGCTAACGGGGGCAGCTAACGGGGGCCGCTAACGGGGGCCGCTAACGGGGGCAGCTAACGGGGGCCGCTAACGGGGGCCGCTAACGGGGGCAGCTAACGGGGGCACCTAACGGGAGCCGCTAACGGGAGCCGCTAACGGGGGCAGCTAACGGGGGCAGCTAACGGGGGCAGCTAACGGGAGCCGCTAACGGGAGCCGCTAACGGGGGCAGCTAACGGGGGCACCTAACGGGGGCCGCTAACGGGGGCCGCTAACTGGGGCCGCTAACTGGGGCCGCTAACGGGGGCCGCTAACAGCTAAAAATCAAATACCGGAGCAGGGGCTGTTAAAATCCCTGAGGCTACAGATGCACCTAATCCATATTTGTCAGATACATGTCTGATGTGTGTTTCATCACAGATCAGCGACTCTGGTTTCAGCTGGTAGTCACAGGGTCGGTAGTTCGATTCCCGGCTCCTCCCGTTAACCAGCTGAAGTGTCCTTGAGCAGCACTCTGAACCTGGAGCTGCTCCGGATGTGTCTGAGGGGAACGTTGAGTTTTACAACCTTAAAAACTCCCAAGTCTTCTTCTGTTTACTCAGAAATGTACAACACATCACTTCCTGTCAACAGATTCCAGACAGGGTCTCTGCTGGATCTCTTCCGGTCTCTGGTGGATCAGGGTGACGGCTGTGAATCGGACAGTTCTTTCACATCAAGCATCTGTTTGACGGAAGCTTCATTTGATGCAGGTCAGGAACAAGCCTGACCTCCTTTGACCTCTGACCCCTGACCTGCTGCTTGTTGGTTTAGGACCTCAGCGGACAACAATGGTTCTCACGCGCACAGGTTTCTGAACGAGGTCCTCTCGGCCCGTCCTGTGACTCAGGTGGCAGGTTTAGCTAAAGTCCCCTAATTTAAATGGCATTTGGGATCCTGGTGGTTTTAAACCGCTGAGCGAGGCTGATGTCTGACGTCTGGCTCCTGAGCGTCACACCGTCGACCCACAGAAACCTGAAACAGCTTCTTCTCTTTACTGAAAGTGCAGAAAATCAAAGCAGCCGGGCGTTTCTGCAGGTTCAGGTCTGAGAGCTCCAGTCTGAGGTGAAGCCGGGGGACCTTTGTCCTCTGCTCTGTTTACCTTTAATTAACCTGAAGCCTCTCAGAAGCGTTCAGCTGATTGATTAGCTGTCAGCTCCTTCACAGTGAGCTGCTCCCAGATCAGGTCGTGTGTTTCCACCTCCTGACGTCGGCTCCAAACTGTGAACTTCAGCTGCTTCACTGAGACACAGCTGCTTAAAGCCGACAGTGAACGCACCACACAGAAAACCCCAGGCCCGAGTCCCTGACCGTCCAGTGGCGTTTAACAAGATGTTAGAGGAGCTGTGAGGACGCCGCGATTCACCGTTAAAGCGTACAAGCCGAGATCCATCTGATAAACAGGACTTAGACCAGAGCGGCTCCTTTAATGCAGGTGAAATGTTCCGGTCTCTGTAACAGGATCTGATGGTCGGTGGTTTCAGGTCTAAAAACAGGCTGAACAGAGCGGTTCTGCTTGATGTTGTGACCTTTGTGACCTTTGCTGTATAAATAAAGTTTCACTGCCTGAACATTGACCTGTAAACTCCTCGCTCCCTCTCTCAGCTCTCAGGACCTCCTCACCTCTCCTCCCTCGCCGCCCGGTGACGGCGTCTCTCCGGGTTCGTTGGCGGCAGCCCGTCAGGCCCCGCCCCTGCTGGTCCAGTTTCAGCAGCTGTCGAAGGAGAAGCGGAGCCTGGAGGCGGAGCTTCGACGCTGTCGGGAGGCGGAGCGGGAGGCCAGCGACAGAGTCCTCAGGTGAGATCGGAACACACCTGTCACCATGTTTTAGACTTTACTACTAGAACTGATAAGGTCCTCCAGGGCTGCGCCATTACGCTGATCGCAGTGTCGTCATGCGGTTACATAACCGCAGAAAGCGTGCGATTTAATAAGAGCGATAAAGTGTGTGGCGCTCTCTAAAAACAGATACGTGCAATCAGAAAAATGATTTATGAGCAATGTGCCAGTAACGTTGAAGAAAACAACCTACCGTAAGCGCCCTCCCCTCCCCGCCCGCCGCTAATCGTTCAGAACAAATTTGCACTCGCCACCGGAGCACCAAGAGAAACGCCGGCCGCTCTGAGACAGAGAGACGTCGGCAGCAGCTGAAGGTCAGACAGAGACAATCAGGAAGGTTTGGCTTTGGCGTTTTAACGCTGCGTCGCTGCCTTCGGTCGACAGGCTGTCCGCCGGCTCTTAAAAAGTCTTCAAAGGTAATAAATCAATTTTGCGAAAATTAAGGCCATTAAAAAGTATTAATTGCCATTTAGCAAGGTATTACATTTTGTAGATGTTTTTGTCAGTGTGAACATCCGGTTTGTCTGCTGAAAGTGTGGGTGAACGTATTTATTTATATTGCATAGCCAAAATGACTAAATAGGCAGAACGTGACGATTCTTCTAACGTTGGGATCTACGACGCGAGCCGTTCACTCTCATACAGCCCCTAAAAATAGATCGTGCGAATCGGAAAACTGATTTACGAGTTACCGACTGTAACCTCCCACCACGCCGGACCCCCGATGCTAATCGTTAAAAACATAGTCTGTCTGAGCTCTGTGGCCGCTTGAACAGCCCCGTTACTCAAAACCGAGAGCGAGATGCGGTAAGACAGAAGACAGCAGGGAAAATTCAAGGAGCGTGTGGGTTTGGCTACGTTAGCGGGCTCTTTAGCTAAATCGGGACATTAAAAACAATTTTAAATGCTGACCTCATTGTTCTGCATAAATAGTTGTGATTATTGGCGAGTTAGAGACCATGTAGAGAGTTAATGAATAAAACAACAACCACAAACTGAGACAGCTGGAACTGAAATTATAATGACTATAGTAACATCATATAATTAACATATTAATATCAAACTAACAGTTTACTATATTATATACTTTTAATATAATGTTTTACTAATAGACTCTTTTATACGAGCTCCTCCTCCTGGTCCCTGTAGCAGTGCCTCCTCCTGACAGCAACTCGCTCCCCTTCTTCTGTTTTACTAGTTATCGTTTAACTTTGTTCAAGTTGAGAAACGCACATTTCAAAATGTCAGTATTTCCTTGATAATTTAGCGAGTAGACTCAGAGCACCATTTGTTCCATTAAAATCGACTTTTTCTCCAAATGGTGCGGCCCCAGCTTCGTCTGTGATGGCGGTTTCTGTCTGGACTCTAAAACAGTCGGATCTGGTCTCTGGATTCAAGTCGCTGCTGCGGTGGGCGATCAGTTGTTGCCGTGGACCCGACTGTGGTTTTGTTCCTGATAATCCCGTGTGAGACGTCAGTGTGTCCGCACCACGTGGAAGAAAGCGAAAGTTCCTAAAACACAACTGAGGTTTTCTCCAGAAGAAACCTTCAGATTCTCGTTTCTGCAGCTGCTGCTGACGAACCTGAACTCGTCTCCTGAGCTCATCCTGCAGTTTGGTTAAGAACTGAATCTGTCGGCTTCAGCATGTTGACACAAGTCAGTGGTTTGAGTTTGAGGCCCCTCAGGGGTCCGAAGACAAATCTGAGGGGTCACGCGATGGTAAAAGTAAACATTGACCAGTTTTTCAGTGTCCTTGTGATATTTGTGATCATGTGACTGGTCACCAGGTCAGAAGGTTAGAAACCATCACAAACATGCGGCCGTCAGTGACTCTGCGATGTGTTCAAAGGCTGTTTAAGCGTGTGGGACTAAAGAGATTTGGGTTGATGATTCATATTCAGCGGGCGTCGGCGTGAGAGTCTCTGCCGCCGACTTGATCAGGAAGAATTAATCCTTCAGATTTCGACGGGTACAGGATGACGGTCGGATGCTGAATAACGTGACTTCTTCTGCTGCTGCTTCTCATCTCATCAGTCTGAAGATGAAGGGATGAGATTCATGATGAAAACAGCTTAAGTCGTCCGTCTGCGTCCCGCGTCGTCCTCCTGGGCTCAAACCCGCGGCTTTCTGCTCTAATTTGGCTGCCAGCGGGGGGGCGGCCGGCTCTGAAGAGCCTCCCAAGTTTCTGAATAGTGAAGAGAGGAATATTTGCTCTGTGGAGGGGAGGGGGGGGGGGATCTGCTGGTTATTAGAGACAGGAAGTTTAATTTGGTTTGTGGGGGCGGAGCACAGTTCACAGCTGACCGTCACTGCTGGCAGCAGAGTGAGAGTTTCAGCTGCACCACAGAAGAGAAGAAAGAGTTTATCATTTCCAAACGTTCTTCACACGTTAGCTCGCTGCACCGGCGGCAGTGACGCACAGGCTCATCATCGCGTCCCGACAAACGTCCCACAGAATCTTTCCATGCAGGTCCTGCAGAGACCGGTTCCACAGAACAGCAGGTCCTGCAGAGCGGACGAGGCAGATCCCTCCCCTCATAGCTCACATCCATAGAGGCTCACATGTTTTAATCAGAGCCCGGGAAGGGTCCCCTCTCTAACCGACAGTCAGCTGTGTGTATAGAAAGGTCTCAGGCAGAACCTGGTCCCGAACGTAACAACACTGCAGGTAAAACAGACAGAAACTCCGTCAGTGGCCTCCGCCGTCCCTCCACCAGGAACCCGGGCCTCTCACAGACCGACACCAGGTCCTGCAGGGTTTCTGGTTCAGTTCCAACGCTGGAATATTATTTTCCTGACAGGAGGAACATCTGTTCCCTGATAGATTCAGGTTTCCATCAGTGTTTTTAAAACAGTGAATAAAATTCCTCTTCTTCCTCTTCTTCTTCTTCCTCTTCCTCCTCCTCTTCTTCCTCCTCTTCTTCCTCAGGTTGGAGCGTCTGGTGGAGGTTTTGAGGAAGAAAGTCGGGACAGGGAGCCTTCGAGCCGTCATCTGACCTCCTCTGTTTTATTATTAGTGTTGAATTTTCATTCTTTTTATAAACTGATTGCTGGTTATGTTATTCTGTTTTCTCTATTAAAAATGGCTGCAGCTGCATATATATATATATATATATATATATATATATATATATAATATAGTATGTATGTATATGTATGTTTAGTTTCAGTTTTATTGTGTATTATTTTGACATGTTGATTTTTTTCCTCATTCAGAAACTTTGTGTTAATGTTCAGATCTGATTCAGCTGTTTGTGGGAACTGAAGCAGATTTTTTCATCTGTACTTTTATCACACTTTATAATAAATACAAGTCTATTCTTTTTTCTTTATTTGGTGTTGACGTGAAATAAATTCTTATGAATGATAATTGTTCATTAATGTCAATCGTTACATTCACAACAACTCTAAAAACTGTTCATGTGTTTATGTCAGATATTAGTTTAACTTCTTCAGCAGGTTGACCTGCAGGAGCTCGTCTGTTGGACCAGACGGTCCGGCCTTCACTGAGCCTTCGCTCCCCGTGACCCTGTCCCCAGGTCACAGCTTCTCCGTCCTTGGACCACTTCTGAGAGGTTCTGAGCCCTGCAGAGCGGTCTGGAGATCTTCTGACCCAGTCATCTAGCCATCACAGTTGGGTCCTTACCAAAGTGACACGAGGTTCACCTGCTCAGCTGACAGGTGCCGAGGTGACCAGGTAATCAGGGTTATTCACCTGTCAGAGGTCCGGATGTCTGAGGGGTGTAGCATGGTAGTGACGTAGTTCACCACCGCACGTTTCGGTTCTGTTCGGTCTAATTAATCAAATTATCTTTATTAGCACAATTCATGTTGTAATCAACAGATTTTATTCTTTAGTTACAAAGAAGATGAAGCTTTTCATCACGGTACCACCTCCACCTTCTCATCCTGCCCCCCCCCCCCCCCCCCCCCCCCCCCCCCCCCCCCCCCGTGTCTTTAATTGAAGATCAGCCTTTTAGTTCTTGTGTTGATTTAAGGTTTCCTCTTTTAAACTCTCCTGTTTGAAACAGAAACTCTGCTCAGATTAATTTCAGAAGATCGCTCTGACAAATGTAAAGAAGCCGCTCTGACTTCATGTTCCCTAAAAACTTCAAATGAACATTTAACTTTGACAACTTTCAACAGACTGATGGAACCAACAGAACCGCGTTGTCTACACTGATAGATCCAATAGAACCACATCATCTGCACAGATGGAACTAACAGAACCATGTCATCAGCGATCCACAGATCACCGTGGATTCAGTTCAGTTTAATTACATATATACAATATCTCACAAAAGTGAGTTCACCCCTCACATGTTTGTAAATATCTGATTCTATCTTTTCATGTTTCAACACTGAAGAAATGACCCTTTGCTCCAGTGTAAAGTAGTGAGCGTACAGCTTGTATAACAGTGTAAAGTAGTGAGCGTACAGCTTGTATAACAGTGTAAAGTAGTGAGCGTACAGCTTGTATAACAGTGTAAAGTAGTGGGCGTGCAGCTTGTAGAACAGTGTAAAGTAGTGAGCGTGCAGCTTGTAGAACAGCGTAAAGTAGTGAGCGTGCAGCTTGTAGAACAGCGTAAAGTAGTGAGCGTGCAGCTTGTAGAACAGCGTAAAGTAGTGAGCGTGCAGCTTGTAGAACAGCGTAAAGTAGTGAGCGTGCAGCTTGTAGAACAGTGTAAATTTGCTGTCCCCTCAAAATAACACACACAGCCGTTAATGTTTAAACCGCTGGCAACTAAAGTGAGTACACCCCCAAGTGAAAATGTCCAAATTGGGCCCAAAGTGTCAATATTTTGTGTAGCCACCATTATTCTCCAGCGCTACTTTAACCCTCTAGGGCCTGGAGTTCAGCAGAGCTTCACAGGTTGCCACTGGAGTCCTCTTCCACTCCTCCATGACGACATCACGGCGCTGCTGGATGTTAGAGACCTTGCTCTCCTCCACCTTCAGATTGAGGAGCCCCACAGATGCTCAGTAGGGTTCAAGTCTGGAGACGTGCTCGACCAGTCCATCACCTTTACCCTCAGCTTCTTTAGCGAGGCAGCGGTCGGCATGGAGGTGTGTTTGGGGTCGTTATCATGTTGGAATACTGCCCTGCGGCCCGGTCTCCGAAGTGAGGGGATCCTGCTCTAATGTCAGAGTATTGTCGGAATGATGTTTAAGTATTGTTGGGGTGTTGTCAGAACGATGTCAGAGTATCGTCGGGGTGATGTTGGGGTGATGTAGGAGTATTGTCGGAACGACGGGTGATTTTGGAGTATTGTCGGGGTGATTTTGGAGTATTGTTGGGGTGATGTCGGAGTATCGTCGGGGCAAGGTCTGAGTATCGTCTGAATATTGTCGGGATGATGTCGGAGTATTGTCGGGATGATGTCTGAATATTGTCGGGATGATGTCTGAATATTGTCGGGATGATGTCTGAATATTGTCGGGATGATGTCGGAGTATTGTCGGGATGACGTCGGAGTATTGTCGGGATGATGTCGGGATGACGTCGGAGTATTGTCGGGATGACGTCGGAGTATTGTCGGGATGACGTCTGAATATTGTCGGAGTATTGTCGGGATGACGTCGGAGTATTGTCGGGATGACGTCGGAGTATTGTCGGGATGACGTCGGAGTATTGTCGGGATGACGTCTGAATATTGTCGGGATGATGTCGGGATGATGTCGGAGTATTGTCGGGATGATGTCGGAGTATTGTCGGGATGACGTCTGAATATTGTCGGGATGATGTCGGGATGATGTCGGAGTATTGTCGGGATGACGTCGGAGTATTGTCGGGATGATGTCTGAATATTGTCGGGATGATGTCGGAGTATTGTCGGGATGACGTCGGAGTATTGTCGGGATGACGTCGGAGTATTGTCGGGATGACGTCTGAATATTGTCGGAGTATTGTCGGGATGACGTCGGAGTATTGTCGGGATGACGTCGGAGTATTGTCGGAGTATTGTCAGGGTGATGTTGGGGTGATGTTGGAGTATTTCTGTCTTTACTTCTGTGTGTTTGTGCCTCATGGAAACAAAGTTCAGCTGTGTAGTCGTGTTGCTGCAGTGTTTAGTATGCATTATTGTGTCTATGCAGAAATCTTTCTGCAAGTTAGTACTAATGTTTTAGCTGTAAGCTGGTTGGTGGTTAGCTGTGACAACAAAGAAAATATCAGATGTTTTCTTTGAAATTCAGTTTGTGACTGACACAGTTTCATTGTTATGATCACTCCTGTGACTGACAGTTTCTGGGATCACCCCTACAAACACACATTATGTAAAAAATTATTTAAGTGTTGAATAAAAAGCTTTCAACATGTTTTTCTTATGTTCCTTGTTACATAATGTTCAATCTGACCCAGACTGGGCTCCTAAACCATGCAGAGAACACTTTAACAGCAGACACCCCCCCATGTTATGCAGTGTTTCAGTGTGGCCGCTGTTTCAGATCTACAAAGAAACATGAGCTGTCAGATACATGAAGAAGGATAAAGTGGAAATACTCAAGTAAAGTACCTCGAAATTGTACTTAAGTGCAGTACTTGAGTAAATGTACTGCTTACAGTTTGACTGAACAAACTGCTGAAGCTGCCGTTTCCTGAAGGTTTCAAACACACACACTGGCTCTGCATACTAACACTGTCCAAACACGAGGAGGAGCAAAGTGATTGGTCGACCTCTGCTGCAGCACACACACACACTCATACACGCACGCACGCACGCACGCATACACATGCACAGACACACATGCGCACACACTCACACGGGGCTGCAGGGTTTAATGATGTTTGTCTGAAACGTCGCTGCAGTTAAATTCGTCCAAATTAAAGTACAATCAGTAAAAAATCAAGGAGTCAAAGTTTTAGCGTGAAGCAGCTGAACTTTATTCAGATTTATTTACACATTTTAAATAAAAGTAATGGTTAATTAAAGAAATAATAATAATTGTAGGAACAGATATTCATTTAAAATGTACTGAAGTCAGAGAGACGTTTTAATAACCTGAAGAAATAACAGACACTAGAATCAGATTTTACTGTTGGAGCATCATCCTGCCAGACAAACCTGAGGGCAGAAGATCCCGGTCAGTTAAACGACCAATCAGTGCTTTTTTTTCTCATATAAAGTTTGAGTTCTGAATGTTTTTGTGTTTTAACTGATCCTGTAAAAATAGAGCCGGAAGTGAGGAAATCTATTCTGATAATAAAATAAGGATCAGTTTCCAGCCTGTGGGGCGCCACCATCCAGGAGTCCTGGACCCATCTCAGACTTACTTCACCTGAACCCTAAGGCCTTCAAACCAGGATTCACCAGCTGCTCCACGGTGGACCGGTCTTCCCTCAGACCTGAACCACGCGGAATCTGGTGGAGACTTTTATTTTGTCTCCACGTGCTGTTTCATGTGTGCAGACTTTTAAACTTAAATTCCTCGGTTTGTTCGGCTGATGTTTTATTATTTGAATGTTGTTTCTGTATCAGTGTCCACATTAGATTTGCTTTTATTATGTTGCTTCTTTGTGACGTGCTCTGGTGTGACATCACATCACACACAGATCAGTAACATTAATAACAGGATGGCTGCTGGAAAGATGGTTCTGCACGTTGGACGTTGTCAGAAGTCCGGACTCGGGTCAGCTTGGTTTGTCCTCTGTGGTCTCGGTCTCTCCACTGTGTTGGTGTTTAGAGGACAGGGTCTGAGGTCTGTGGTTTCTCTTTGCAGACTCTTTGTCTGCAGCTGAGACGTTTTTAAAACATATTCACGTGAAGCAAAATAACAAAATAATTTTCGGTTTAACAGCTTAAAACTTGATAAAGGTCGTTTATAGTGTGATCAGTCCCGGGGCCCGGGGCCCGGGGCCAAGAGTCCTCGTCCTTGTCTCCTTGTCACTCTGAAGTTCAGCTTTGACTGGAAAACACATTAGACTTGAAGATACAAGTTTTCCCGCTGACGGCAGCCATATGTAGGTTATATATATGTGTGTGTGTGTGTGTGTGTCCTC
>NC_060160.1:408928-414148 GCF_021292245.1 Micropterus dolomieu | reverse complement strand
CCCCCCCCCCCCCCCCCCCCCCCCCGCCCCCGCCCCCCGCTGGCTGGTTGCCATGGTGACGGCGGACCACTCGTGGTCGACTTGGGTGTCCCGGTTTTAATCCTGCAGCCGTTAATCTGCTTGTTCTGAAGAAAGACTCAGTTTGTTGGAGCTCCAACTTCTGACGCCACCTGGGAGAGAGCGTGCACGTGTGTGTGCACGTGTGTGTGTGTGTGTGCGTGATCTCATGTAGACCACGACAGCTGAGGATCCTGCTCTCTGATTGGCTGAATATTTCCCCTCTGTGTCTTAAAGTGTTTGATGCAGTGTTGGGCACGTTTCTTATTACTCCTTAAAAAGTACTAATACTACTTTACTAAATACTGTTACTGCATTAAAGTGACTCGTTACGTTACTATATTACTTACTTGCACCTCTGGCAGCAGCTCCTCCCGCTCAGCGCCGCAGCTTCACTAAACTCTCCCTCCTTCTCTGTCCTGCCTTTAGCTTCCTGGCTAACAGCTGACCTGAACAACATCAGGTCCGGCTTCTGGACTCGAACCTGAGCTGCAGCTCAGTCGCACATTCACGTCAAGGACAACAAAACAAGAGGCGTTCCGGTAACGCAGTAACTGCAATATTACTACTGTTAGGAATAGTAATCCCTTACAGTACTGCTTACTGGGGAGAGTAATAATACTGCAGTAACACGTTGCTGCCAACACTGGTCACAACACATATCAATAAACGACCGTTTGTGTATTTTCTATCACTCTAAACAGTATAAATACTTTGATACTGAATATAAAACGTGAATAACTTCAATAAACTCAGCAACACGGTTAATGAGGTACTTTGTATAGTAGTACACTTTGTGGAGTACTTGTGTGGTCTGGGTGGTGGACTAGATGGTGGTGTTTGTTGTCCCAGTGGACCAGTAATGTCCCTCTTCAGGTTCCCATCACGCGGCCCAAAGAGGTTCAGATTCCTGTGAAATAAAACGATGTGAAGTTTTAATACGTTTATGAAAGAACCAGAGTTAAAGCAGCTGATCAGTGACATCATGGCGTTTCCTCTCCGGCCGGACGCTGATCAGCGTTTAGTCTGTATGATACTGATATTGATGATATCAGATCTATAGATCGGTCTGACCCCCCCTCCCCCAGCAGCTGCTCGCTCTCTCTCTGTGTCTCAGTGTCTCTCGCCCTCTCTCTCCTTTGATCGTCCTCTTTTCTTCTTCTCTCTCTCAGACTCTGGAGGGGATTTCTTCTTTGCTCTTTTCGTTGGTCGAGCACAATTGTGTTATTGGAGATAATTAATTCCAATCCCCATCAAAAGGCATTAGTGGCCCCGGGGCCCCTGGTCTTGGCTTTCTAGTGGGGGGAATGAAAGGCGAGTGGAAGAAAGGGGCCGAGGGCCGCCGCATTGTGGACGACATTTTCCTCCATAAGGCGCGAGCGGAGAGAAAAGGGGCCGAGGGCTTTACTGAAATGATGCTGGGGGCCGCTGCCGCCGCCGGAGGGCCCAGCTCCGCCCCGCCGGGAACATATGGCTCGTATTACAGCAGACTGGGTGGCAGAGGGCCGCGTTAGGGCCGCTTTATCCCTCTGAAGGAAAGAAAGACTCAAATACTTTATTTTTACTGACGTTTCTCAGCACAGGTTTTCTTTTCAAATTAAAATCCTGCTCCTCATTGTTCTGCAGGTTATGTGTGTTCTTTTGTTTTAATTTGGCGGCGTTGGAGGAAGTACTCAGATACTGAAGGAAAAGTACTAATACCAACAGTTAATACATTTTTGGGAGCAATTTTATCAGTTAAATGTGCCTAAAGGATCAAAAGAACTGTGAGCAGAAGAATACGCCTTATTATTATTATTATTATTGTTGTTGTTGTTGTTATTATTCATGTGTCAAACTAACGTTTGACTGTTTTACTTGGTTGATGTGAAGTTTAATTTAATTTAAATAATGTACTGCAGTAAAAGTATTAAGTACACATTTGTACTTGTGAATATCAGAATATTTCACTGCTGATTTTCTTCTGTGAGTTTAAAAAGTGAGTCTTCAGATTCAGTTGAGTGAAAACAGTCAAACTAACAATCAGAAAATCTTGAGATTCATTTTCAGTCGACTCTGAAACTAAAAGAACAAGAAACAATAAATATGAATTTTAAACATCTAATTAAACCTCGTATCAACCTCATCAATAATAAGAAATGAAAAATAAATCCATACCCACAAATACACAAGTATACACGCACTAATACGATCATCTGCTCTCATTAGTAATGTACATTTTTTCATATTGTTTTGGCTTCTGCGTCTTTAATAAAACATTTTATCTGATAATTCTGTGTTATGTTTATAATTTATATTTGTTATTTCTTTTTATATTTGATTTTATACATTTAATCATATTTGATAATAATTATGATTGTCTGGTTAAAAAATTAATGATAATGTTATATTAGTGTTCTTTGTTCATGTCGAAGTCCAGAATTACAGACAAGCAGAATGGTATTTAATAGTTCCCAGTATGTTTGGACTGGGAACTATTAAATACCAGTGTGTCTGGACAGAACCGTACGGAACAAAAACCAGCATGTCCGAAAAACATAAATAGCCAGAACAAAAACAGGTGGTTCACATAGCAGCTTGCTAATACCCCAGACCGACAACAATAGAAGCAGAATCTTAGAAGCTTCCAATAAACTTGCCACAAAAGAAAAGACATATCTTTGTTCGTACGTGTTATAGCTAGTATAATAAGTCCATCACATTCAGTTGAAATACACAGGTAAAATAACTTTACCTCGCTGCACAATAAGGTCCAAAGACAACATTTGAGATTCAATGTAAAATAGTACCACATAAGAAAGGTCAAATCCACAGGTCATCAGCTACAGTATCTCACAAAGAAATGACCCTTTGCTCCAGTGTAAAGTAGTGAGTACAGCTTGTATAACAGTGTAAAGTAGTGAGTACAGCTTGTATAACAATGTAAAGTAGTGAGCGTACAGCTTGTATAACAGTGTAAATCTGCTGTCCCCTCAAAATAACACATCACACAGCCGTTAATGTTTAAACCGCTGGCAACTAAAGTGAGGACACCCCTAAGAGAAAATGTCCACATTGGGCACAATCAGCCATTTTCCCTCCCCGGTGTCATGTGACTCGTTAGTGTTACAGGATCTCAGGTGTAAAAGGGGAGCAGGAGTGTTAAATTTGGTGTTGTCGCTCTCACACTCCCTCATACTGCTCACTGGAAGTTCAACATGGCACCTCATGGCAAAGAACTCTCTGAGGACCTGAAACAAAGAATGGTTGCTCTATATAAAGATGGCCGAGGCTGTAAGAAGACCGCCAAGACCCTGAAACTGAGCTGCAGCACGGCGGTTCACCAGGACAGGTTCCACTCAGAACAGGCCTCGCCATGGTTGACCAGAGAAGCAGAGTGCACGTGCTCAGAATCATATCCAGAGGTTGTCTTTGGGAAACAGACGTCTGAGTGCTGCCAGCATTACTGCAGAGGTTGAAAGGGTGGGGGGGTCGGCCTGTCAGGGCTCAGCCCATACGCCGCACACTGCATCAAACTGGTCTGCGTGGCTGTCGTCCCAGAAGGAAGCCTCTTCTAAAGATGATGCACAAGAAAGCTGCAAACAGTTTGCTGCAGACCAGCAGACTGAGGACATGGACTACTGGAACCATAACTTTACTGAAGCAGAGCAGGATCCCCTCCCTTCAGAGACGCAGGGCAGTATTCCAACATGATAACGCCCCCAAACACACCTCCATGCCGACCGCTGCCTCGCTAAAGAAGCTGAGAGTAAAGGTGATCGACGGGCCGAGCACGTCTCCAGACCTGAACCCTACTGAGCATCTGTGGGGTTCCTCAAACTGAAGGTCTCTAACATCCACCAGCTCCGTGATGTCGTCATGGAGGAGTGGAAGAGGACTCCAGAGGCAACCTGTGAAGCTCTGCTGAACTCCAGGCCCTAGAGGGTTAAAGTAGCGCTGGAGAATAATGGCGGCCACACAGAATATTGACATTTTCACTTAGGGGTGTCCTCACTTTTGTTGCCAGCAGTTTAGACATCAACAGCTGTGTGATGTGTTATTTTGAGGGGACAGCAGATTTACACTGTTATACCAGCTGTACGCTCACTACTTTACACTGTTATACAAGCTGTACGCTCACTACTTTACACTGTTATACAAGCTGCACGCTCACTACTTTACGCTGTTATACAAGCTAGACGCTCACGACTTTACGCTGTTATACAAGCTGCACGCTCACTACTTTACACTGTTATACAAGCTGTACGCTCACTACTTTACACTGTTATACAAGCTGCACGTTCACTACTTTACGCTGTTCTACAAGCTGTACGCTCACTACTTTACACTGCTATACAAGCTGTACGCTCACTACTTTACGCTGTTATACAAGCTGTACGCTCACTACTTTACGCTGTTATACAAGCTGCACGCTCACTACTTTACACTGTTATACAAGCTGCACGCTCACTACTTTACACTGCTATACAAGCTGTACGCTCAATACTTTACGCTGTTATACAAGCTGTACGCTCACTACTTTACGCTGTTATACAAGCTGCACGCTCACTACTTTACGCTGTTATACAAGCTGCACGCTCACTACTTTACACTGTTATACAAGCTGCACACTCGCTACTTTACGCTGTTATACAAGCTGCACGCTCACTACTTTTCACTGTCATACAAGCTGCACGCTCACTACTTTACACTGTTATACAAGCTGTACGCTCACTACTTTACGCTGTTATACAAGCTGCACGCTCACTACTTTACACTGCTATACAAGCTGTACGCTCAATACTTTACGCTGTTATACAAGCTGCACACTCGCTACTTTACGCTGTTATACAAGCTGCACGCTCACTACTTTTCACTGTCATACAAGCTGTACGCTCACTACTTTACGCTGTTATACAAGCTGTAAGAGATATATATATACATGCTGTACGCTCACTACTTTACAGTTATACAAGCTGTACGCTCACTACTTTACACTGTTATACAAGCTGTACGCTCACTACTTTACGCTGTTATACAAGCTGTACGCTCACTATTTTACGCTGTTATACAAGCTGTACGCTCACTACTTTACACTGTTATACAAGCTGCACGCTCACTACTTTACGCTGTTATACAAGCTGCACGCTCACTACTTTACACTGTTATACAAGCTGCACGCTC
>NC_060160.1:383524-408908 GCF_021292245.1 Micropterus dolomieu | reverse complement strand
ACGCTCACTACTTTACACTGTTATACAAGCTGCACGCTCACTACTTTACGCTGTTATACAAGCTGCACGCTCACTACTTTACACTGTTATACAAGCTGCACGCTCACTACTTTACACTGTTTACAAGCTGCACGCTCACTACTTTACACTGTTATACAAGCTGTACGCTCACTACTTTACACTGTTATACAAGCTGCACGCTCACTACTTTACACTGTTATACAAGCTGCACGCTCACTACTTTACAGTTATACAAGCTGTACGCTCACTACTTTACAGTTATACAAGCTGTACGCTCACTACTTTACACTGTTATACAAGCTGTAAGAGATATATATACATGCTGTACGCTCACTACTTTACGCTGTTATACAAGCTGTACGCTCACTACTTTACGCTGTTATACAAGCTGTGCGCTCACTACTTTACACTGTTATACAAGCTGTAAGAGATATATATACATGCTGTACGCTCACTACTTTACGCTGTTATACAAGCTGTACGCTCACTACTTTACACTGTTATACAAGCTGTGCGCTCACTACTTTACACTGTTATACAAGCTGTAAGAGATATATATACATGCTGTAAGCTCACTACTTTACGCTGTTATACAAGCTGTACGCTCACTACTTTACGCTGTTATACAAGCTGTAAGAGATATATATACATGCTGTACGCTCACTACTTTACACTGTTATACAAGCTGTGCGCTCACTACTTTACACTATTATACAAGCTGTAAGAGATATATATACAAGCTGTACGCTCACTACTTTACTGTTATACAAGCTGTACGCTCACTACTTTACACTGTTATACTGTAAGAGATATATATATACATGCTGTGAGATACTGTCGATGATCATTCAGTGTTCAGTGGATGTGCATGAAACAAATTACAAACATGTTCTGTGCCTGGATCAATTATTAATCGATAAACAGCACATAGTCAAACAAAGTGGATATACTAACATCAGTAACATGCACATGGCGTATTGAGATGGTGAAATATAGATGTGATGTACAGTCGGAGCCATCTTACACTACATAACCCAGCCACCCGCTCCGAGCTGCCTGACACCGACTCATGTTTCTCTGTATTCTTACTGCAGCATCTTGTTTTTTTTAGATCATGTTCTTGCTGGTAATGATCTTGTTTGCATGAGTTATTTTATTCACGTGAGATTCGTGTCTTGTTTACACAAATTATTACCGTGTTAGCAGAAATTATTTGTTTAACAAGCTTTGGTTCACAGGAGCGCCGCAGACTCGTGACCTGCACATGTCAAATCCTGTTTCCTGAGACAGGAAAGTCAAGCTGTGGTCTGGAGATACGAGGTTTTCACTGCAGCAGTAAACAGGTGAGAGGGTGTTTGTTTGTTTGGACTCAATGTGAAATTATTTAACATCAAAAATAGTTTAACACTTAAAATCTAAAAAACTACGTCTCTTTTATTTTATTAGTTTCTCCTCCGTGATGAGAAACCGAACCTCCACAATAAAAGCCTGTCTGTGTTTGGTTAAATCATGAAGGTCGTGGTCAGTAAAACGGCAATAAGCAGCTGATCCTCAGACAAATCAAATGTCATATTCCACAGTCAGCAGCAGCAGCACGTTATGTATGCTGGTAAATGTCAACGCATCGCGCAGACTCTTTGTTCTGCTCTAAAGATGCAGTTTATAGTTTTATCAGGAGAGAACGATCTGTTTTATTCACAGAAGGACAATGACGTCTCCGTTCAGACATAAGTGTAATTTTTTGTTATTAGTCCTAATGATTTGGTCATCTGTTTAATCTTTGCTTTAATTAATTAACTATAAATTAATTAACCGTCTCTTATCAGACAAAGAAAAACCTCACAAATGAAATTCAGCAGGAAGAACATCAGATGCTGAACTGAAAATGTCACATGGAACAAGATTTTTTATTTATTGTTTTTAACATTTACAGAACAAATTAAATTATTGTCATTTAATAAAAACACATATATATATTATTATATTTTTGAATTTCTCATTTTAGACACTTGGAAAAATAAAATAAACAAACTGAAAACATTTATAATATTAAACCATCACTATTAACAACAAAAGCCAAATTATATGAATTAAATATATTTTAACTTAAAAACAGAATAAAACTTTAAGGAAAATAATTGTTTTGAGACAAACAAAATAATTTTTCTTCCTGTCTTTTCATTTATGTTTTATGTTATAACATCATCAGATTTTATATTTAAACATCACGGTGTGATTTAACATCTGATTTTATAGTTAAACATCATCTGATTTTATATTTAAACAACATCTGATTTTATATTTAAACATCATCTGATTTTATATTTAAACAACATCTGATTTTATATTTAAACATCATCGCGGTGTGATTTAACATCTGATTTTATATTTAAACATCTGATTTTATATTTAAACATCATCTGATTTTATATTTAAACAACATCACGGTGTGATTTAACATCTGATTTTATATTTAAACATCATCTGATTTTATATTTAAACATCATCAGATTTTATATTTAAACATCATCGCGGTGTGATTTAACATCTGATTTTATATTTAAACATCATCTGATTTTATATTTAAACAACATCTGATTTTATATTTAAACAACATCTGATTTTATATTTAAACATCATCGCGGTGTGATTTAACATCTGATTTTATATTTAAACATCATCGCGGTGTGATTTAACATCTGATTTTATATTTAAACATCATCGCGGTGTGATTTAACATCTGATTTTATATTTAAACATCATCGCGGTGTGATTTAACATCTGATTTTATATTTAAACATCATCTGATTTTATATTTAAACATCATCTGATTTTATATTTAAACAACATCGCGGTGTGATTTAACATCTGATTTTATATTTAAACATCATCTGATTTTATATTTAAACATTATCTGATTTTATATTTAAACATTATCTGATTTTATATTTAAACAACATCACAATGTGATTTAACATCTGATTTTATATTCAAACATCTGATTTTACATTTAAACATCATCTGATTTAATATTTAAACATCATCTGATTTTATATTTAAACATCATCTGATTTTATATTTAAACATCATCTGATTTAATATTTAAACATCATCTGATTTTATATTCAAACATCTGATTTTACATTTAAACATCATCTGATTTTACATTTAAACATCATCTGATTTTATACTTAAACATCATCTGATTTTATATTTAACCATCATCGCGGTGTGATTTAACATCTGATTTTATCAAAGGCCTATCATTATAACAGAAGCTGTATTTATTTTATTTTTTATTTAACATTTGTGTGCCGGCCCTTCTCGGCTGCTCTCGGCTGCTCTCGGCTCCTGTCTTCGTGTCGCCGTCTCGGGGCTCATGTTGGCGGGTAATTAGCTGATAATTACAGGATCATTAGAGACATTTCGCGCCTCTGCGGCCAAAATGTGAGAAAACGCTTGAGATCAAAGTGAAAGCTGTCGCGTCGTGTTCAGGTTCACGGAGCGGCGGCGGAGGTTACAGCCGACAAAGAGGCTCGAAATCCGGCGACAGCGGCGGCGCTTTGAGGCCGCAGGAGGTGCGCCGTGTTCGGCTTGTTCAGCAGCAGGAGCCGAGGGACAGCCGAGCGCTGCCGGCCGGAGCCGAGGCCGAGGACGAGGACGCAGACACGGGGAGCCAGCGAGAGGGCCGCCGGAGACCGGACCGGACCAGAACACAAGGAGACCGGACCAGAAGAAGAAAACAGCTGACAGCAGAGGCGGAAACAACAAACTAATAAACGATCCAAACAGAAAAGAAGTGATTAGAGATCAGAAGAAAAGAAGATCGATATGTTTCTTTCTGATCAGTTCATAAAACAGATCCAGTTTTTCTGTAAATGATGGAATCAGAAATATTAGTATTATTAATAAATGAGAGAGGATCATAGAAAACTCCGCCGGAGATACGAGGTCTGCAAACGGACACCGTGGATCAATAAAATGACCAACAGGGTTTAAACAATGACGTCATTAATAACACTAATAATAATAATAAGAGGCTAATAATCTGTAAATTAATTTAATCCGGACACAAAGAAGTGTATTCATTCAGACCCGAACTGGACTCTCAGAACCAGAGCGTTTTTTACACTTAGGAGCTTTTCAGATTAAAATGATAATGTAAATATTTAAATGAAATATTTGATTGATCATGATCGCATTAGATTAATAACTATTATCATGAATAAAACATATTCTGGTCTGATTTATTGATCACTAATGAAATATTAAAATATTATTTATAAAAACTGGAGCAATAATCAGAAAATAACAACAAATCAATACATGTTTGTGTTTTATTTCAAAATGACAGAATAAGTTAAGAACATGAAGAAGAACATGCAGCAGAGTCGAAAGCGACAGAACAAGTACAGCGAGGACGGGGGGGGGGCGGGGGGGGGGGCACATAAAGTCTCCTTCCATCTTTCCTCCTTCCTCCCCTCCTTCCTTCCTTCCTTCCTTCCTTCCTGGTGGAGGAGGAAGAGGAGGAAGAGGAGGAGGTCAGTGTTCAGTAAAAAAACCCACTTTTTTTCCAGAAAAGAGAAGAAGACGACGACCTCCCACTTCATTCATGCACATGATAATAATCAATAATCAATAGTCAGTGATGGTCAGTTTAAATAGTTCACCAGCAGTCACAAACAGGAAGTGGTTCTGCTTTTACACACAGAGTCACCAAAGATCCGCTGATCCAAACGCTGCCGCAGGTTCAGAATCAAGAAATCTTTCATGATAGTTTTCAGACCTCCGTCAGACCTCCGGCTAATAATTATTATTTTCTCCGATCAATAACACAGCTGCTGTTCAGCCCTGAGTTCAGTCTGCAGGTTCTCAGGTGGAGGCGCCACCTTGGACTTATTTTATTGATTAGACATGAAATTAACAGATGAAACTCGTGTGTAAATGATAAAATATCGATCAATGAAAACGATTGGAACAAACATCCAGTTTAGCATCTGACACCAACAGCCGATCGACAGCTGATCGATCGACAGCTGATCGATCGACAGCTGATCGATCGGCTATCAAACTGTTTCACATGAATAAAGTAACGTCGTCGATAATCTGACAGATTCAAATGTTTGTTTCCTTTATGGAGGAAATTTGCTGCTGATCAATAAAAAAATTTTAAATTCAGGACGTCACCGTTTTCTCTGTCACTTATTGATTATAAAATAATTATGATCTGGCTTATTTTTTTACATTTACAAGCCTTTCATGTTCCGACTGAGGCGCCGCGTGTAGGACTAGATCGATCAGTGCAGGATCAGCCGTCACTGATCGTCAGCATTTTAGTTTTTGTTTAAAATGTTTGGTTCATTTTTTTTCTTTGATACAAAAAGTATCATAATTAACGAGCAACAGAAACTTTCCTGAGGATCAATAATCAGACTGATCAATAGATCGACAGGAGATGGCGAGCGGCGGGCGGCGGGAGACGGGTCCATTGTGTTTAAATAAAAAGCTCTGCGGGGGAGGGGGTTCTCACTCTGAGGGTCGGGACCCCGCGGGAGGTCAGCAGAGAGGCGCACGAGGTCGTGGGAGAAATTGATCCTCGCCATATTTCTGATCAAACCACGGGATTAATAATCTATTTGTGTCACCGTGACAACCATGACATCATCACCACCGGGTGACCTTTGACCTCTGAACTCATCAGGAGACATAAACTGCCAGAGTATTAAATCCCACCTCGTTTAAACTCGCGACCTTTGGTCTGTGGGTTTAGTAAAGTGGCGGCTCGTGGACTCACAGGGACACGTTCAGAACCAGAACCAGCCAGACCTGGACTGAGGAGAGTTTTTAGAGGCCGGACGAAAAAAAAAAAATCAAGCTCTGGAAATAAACTTTTCTCTTGTTAATGATCCCGAACTGACGGTCCGGGTCTGACTGACAGTCCGGGTCTGACGGACGGTCCTGGTCTGAGGAGAGCGTGTTGGAGGTTTTTCTGAATTTTATAAACCGGACCTTGACTCGGTGTGTAAAAGGAGAGCTCAGACCTGGGATCAGATTAAACCGCTGATGGATTAACGTGTCTCTTTGCGTCCCGGTTTGGTCACAGTGCAGAAGTCCAGTCCAGACCAGCAGCAGTCGATCCGGTTCAGTATCATCACAGTCAGACAGGAAGTCCAGGACGGCTGCATGCAGAGAGTTAGAGTCCAAACAGGAAGTGCAGCGGGTACTACGAGGTGTTGAGGAGCGGTCTGGGATAGACCCCCTGGTAGTAGGCGGCCTCCAGAGGCTCCATGGTCCTCCCCCCGAGGCCGGACGCCCCCCCAGCACTGTAGGAGGAGTACTGCAGCGCCTCGTACGCCTTCAGGTCCAGTTTGTGCTGCTGCTCTGAGGACGACATTAAGTTATTGATGGAGAACGGGTGGTTGAAGGAGTAGTGCGGGTCCCCCTTCAGGTGCAGCTGGGACTCGTGCCCCATGGAGTGGGGGGGTAAAGACAGGGAGGACAGGAGCTGGGAGCCGGACACCTTCAGGTCCGACACCCCGCCTCCCCGCAGGTCCAGCCCGGGAGGCGAGGCCGCCTGGCTGGAGGAGGGCAGGGAGGAGGAGTCGAGGAGTCCTTGAGGTTTGATGGCGTCCCCAGAAGGAGACGCTCCCCCCCCCCCTCCTCCCTGCTCCTTCCTGCCGTCGGACTTCGGCGACATTTTCTTCTCGCACTTGAACCTCTTCTGGCGCCGCAGGTAGCAGCCGTTCTCGAACATGTTCCCGGAGTCCGGGTGCAGGGTCCAGTATGAGCCCTTCCCCGGTTTGTCCGGCGAGCGCGACACCTTCACGAAGCAGTCGTTGAAGGACAGCGAGTGCCGGATGGAGTTCTGCCAGCGCTGCTGGTTCTGCCGGTAGTACGGGAACAGGTCCATGATCCACTGGTAGATCTCGCTGAGCGTCAGCATCTTACTGGGCGCCTGCTGGATCGCCATGGTGATGAGCGAGATGTAGGAGTAGGGGGGTTTGGCGTGCGGGTAGCTCCGTCTGAACGCCTTGTTTTCGCGGCCGCGGTTCAGCCCACCGCCGCCATACGTCATGCCGGGACTCATGGTGGGACTCATGCCCCCGTACGGGTTGAGACCCATCGAGGCCTGTTGGGCTGACACCGAGCTCATACTGGACGGGCTCAGAGCCCCGCCCATCGAGGCCACGCCCCCGCCCAAACCTGACATGGCCGCTGGAGCTGAGCCTCCCATCCCCCCCACCGGGGCGGGGCTCAGACCGGTCCCGCTGTACGACATGTTGAAGGAGCCTGACGTGGTCCCGCTGCTGGACATGTAGCCTGACATGGAGCCCATTCCGAGACCAGAACCCATCCCACCGCCTGCCATTGGAGAGTACATCTGCAGAGAGACCAGAACCAGTTAGAACCAGTGAAACAATTCATATCAAAGCCAGTTAGGCCAGAGAGATCCAGATCAGGGACATTTACACTAGACCAGAAGCAGATAGACCAAGTCTGGTCTGGTCTAATTGGTACTGGTTCTAGAGCAGTCTACTTGTTAGACCAAAACCTGTACAACCAGACTTTAGACCAGACCAAAGACAGTTCAGATTATTAACAGATCAGACCCGGTCAGACCAAAACCAGGACCAGTAAGGCCACATTAGAGACAGTTGGACCAGTACGCACTCTGCTTTCCATTCACATAAAACCGGTTCAGTCCAGACCAGAACCCAAAGTGATTTTTAATTTAGTCTTCCAGGTTTGTGTTGGACCTGATCCGGTCCAGACTGATCCGGACCAACAGCCCCGCCGAGTTATCAAACTGATTCCTGTTTCTTTATTGATTCTGGTGGATCGATCTGCGGTGATGATGTCACAGCTTCATGTTCACACTCACTCTGATCGATCATTAATAAAAATCATTTAATTTGATTAAAATAAACCCACAAAGCTCATTAACGAATGAAGAGGATTTAAAGATCATCATTAATAATTTATTAACCTCCAACAAAAAACAAACTTCAGATTTAAATTAACTTTTTTTAAATTCGCCACAGGCCGGTAATTAATCAATTACTAATAAATGATCACATCGTAGAGAAGAAAGTGTCACAGCTCCCTTTGAACGTCTCCTCAAAACGAATCCGTTAAATATCTGAAATCACACACAACTTCATTACGTCATAATTAAAGCCGTCAAAGTGACCTCACCCTCAGAGTCACTTATTGATCACTATGAGCTGCCTGGAGTCTGATCAGAGTCTGACGGACAGGTGGAACTTCCTCATTTATTTCCGGCCTTCTGCTTTTTGAAACGTTTCCGTCACATAAAACTGCACGTGACAAAATAACCGCCACTTTTTATTCTTTTAGAACTGCTTCATTCCAGGTTTTATTTCTATATTTATAGTTTATATTTATAACCAGTCAGACATATATTTATGTGTAGTTATATTATATATATTTATGCACCAGATTCAAACTAATAAAGCCAATTCTGAAAATCTGAACTGAGCTCTGTAAAAAAAAAAAAAAAAAATTAATTCATTGCATATTTGATATAATTAAACTTTAACACTAAATTACATTTTATTATCTACAAAGTTAAAATATATATATATATATATATATATATATATGTGTGTATGTAGTATAGTAGTGTAGTAATAGGCAGTATTTGGAGCTGACGGCCGGTTTTCTGTCCACAGACGGACTTTAATTCAGGTTTCAACAATAAAACCTTCAAAATAAAAAATTAATTATTAAATTTATATTTAATAAAATTACTCAGCCGATATTTAACCGTAGTAACAGAATAAATATTTGCTAGAAAAATAAACAGTTTATATATAGCCAATATACACACACACACACATATTTCTATAAATGTTTAGTGTTTAATAAAGATGGTCTTAATAATAATTACAGCTCGACGCACTTTGCTGTCGGATAATCCGGTAACATAATAAATATTTTTATCAGCATTTTACTATTAACAAACAAAATGTGTGTTAACAGCGCGGGAACGGAACGAGACGAACTCCGGATCAATAACTTCGGTGATTGAAAGAATCAGATTTTTGGTTTTATGAGAATGATTCAAGACTCCTGTTAAAAAAGACCCAATTTTAGAGTTTTGCGAAATCAGCGGAAACATGAGATTTCTCTGCGTTTGGTATAAAAACACCTGTCGGGCTGTTAGAGGTGTGTGTGTGTGTGTGTGTGTGTGTGTGTGTGTGTGTTTTCATCTCTGCTCTGCTTTTTGTTTTTGTCTTTATAGAAAGTTATTCAACTGAAATAGTTGAATCCAGCTTTAGAACTATTTTAGGAATAAAACCCGTGAATAAAATAAATTAAACTTTTACAGAAACATGAAATAAAACGCGTTTCTGTTTCTGTTCCGCTGCTTGTCTCTTTTATTTTACAGAAATGCATAATTTATTCTTTAACCTTTCTTTCTCTTTATCTCTTTATCTCTTTATTTTATTTCTTTTTAACTTTAGCAGCAGAATAAATTCAGAAACATTTCTGCTCGACTTTAAATGTTTGGAACCTTCCGGAGAATTTTCCGTTTAAATTTTGGTTTATCAGGAGCTGATCCGGATCGGTCTGACCCGGATCCTAGACCCTCGCGGTGGCGGTGAAAGCAGCGGTAACGCGGGCGGAGTGTGACCGACCTCCTCGCTGTAGTATCCGCTCCAGTCCGGAGCCTCGTGCCCTTCCATCTTGACGGTGCCCAGCATGACGGGAGCCCGCAGGCGGAACACGGATCCTGCAGGTCCCGCTCCTGTTCGTCCGGTCCCGTCCCCGGTCTGCGTGTCCGTCCGTCTGTGTCCTGGTCCTGGGGAAAGCGTTCGGAGCCGAGCCGAGCCGAGCCGGGCCAGGAGGAGCGGAGAGAGTGTTTGTGAGGAGGAGGAGGAGGAGGAGGTGATGGTGACCTGCGGACTGGTGTGATCCTCCTCCTCCTGCAGGTCCAACCCTCCAGGTCTCATCTCCTCCTCCACACGCACGCGCGCACACACGACGCACGCGCCAGTTTATTTTCCGCATTAACAGGAAAAATCTCGTTTTATTGGAAAAACTGAAAAATGACTGCGAGCAGAAACTTCAGAGTCCACGTCCCCCTTTTCCTCAACATCTCTTCCTGTCGGGCTTCAAGGCCGCACGGAGACCCGCATCAGTGATGAAGATCGGATCAGGAGATGATCAATCAAACAGGATCAATGAGAAAGACTGAAATCTTATTTTCAGATATTTAACAGCTGCCAACAAACAAAAGGAAATATGAATCCTGAATCAACAGAAACGTCACAGTTCATTCATGGATCACTAATTAATATTTATTTGATCAGGTGCTTTTTAATGTGTTACCTGCAGGTTTAAGGCCTAAAACAGAAATATGTGAGGGCCTTTGTATAAAACCTGGACTCAAGGTCACCTTACTGCTCCAAGGTAAATAACCGACTTCAATAATTAATGTTTCGACTAATTATCTCCTTAATGACATCATTCTTTAGTATTATTGAATATAAGGATTTAAAACTGATTTACTGCAGAGAAACCAGACGCTGAATAAATCCAAAGAGAATAACGGGTCAGACCAGGACCAGGACCTAAAGGAGGCTGAGAGCTTTCAGTCGTCTGCTTCATTTCATATCAAAGTATCGATTAGCAGATATCAGAAGCCTCCGTGATGAAGCCTGAGGTCACGACCTCATCATCGTCTGGGTTATTAGCATTATTAGTCGGTTTCATTGAGCTGACGTGCTGATCAGACGGGTCCTGACCCTGCTACTGATCCCAGGTCAGGTTCTGGTCTGCCTGCTGGTTTTTCTTCTGGCTGACTGGTTCCAGTCTGACGCTTTAATGAGCGAGTAACAGAGCGGAACGGCTGATCACTGCTCGCCATTATCACGCCGGATTAACTGGATGATCCGCCGGATTAAAGGACACTCGGCCCGAAACACTGAGAGGAGACCAGAGAGCACGAGAAATAACTTTATTTAATCAGCCGTTTCCAACGCCGCCGCCAGGACGCCGATTTAAAATATAACCTCCAGAAGTCAGTCCAGAAAGTACTGCGTCCAGCGGGCCTCAGAGTCAGATAGAAGTACTGAAAGTAGTACTGCGTCCAGCGGGCCTCAGAGTCAGATAGAAGTACTGAAAGTACTGCATCCAGCGGGCCTCAGAGTCAGATAGAAGTACTGAAAGTACTGCATCCAGCGGGCCTCAGAGTCAGATAGAAGTACTGAAAGTACTGCATCCAGCGGGCCTCAGAGTCAGATAGAAGTACTGAAAGTAGTACTGCGTCCAGCGGGCCTCAGAGTCAGATAGAAGTACTGAAAGTAGTACTGCGTCCAGCGGGCCTCAGAGTCAGATAGAAGTACAGAAAGTACCACTCTCCAAAATACACAACATCAAAAAATACCTTTTGCCACAACTACAAGTACATCTAACGGAGTACAACAACGAGTACACGTTTCACCCTGAAATTTGTACTCGTACTGTACTTTAGATAAAGTTTGTTTCCTGCATCAGAGATCGGAGAGGACGTCTTCACTGATCACACGTTATGGAAATTACAGGTTCTGTAAATGTTGGCTTACTGTGTACTCAGTACAGTAACAGTACTGCAGTACTGAGTCTCTGAAGTTAAAATGACTGAACAGAAAAGATCGTCATGTTGTGTTTTCGTGATTAAACCAAATGTTCTCAGAATGTTGGACGTCTTGACCCGGGATAAGAGTCCTGATGCAGAGTTCTGAACCATCTAGTCTTTGTTTTAGAGTCTGCCTGCAAAGGTTCAGCTGGACCTGGACTAAGAGCCCCCTGGTACACTGTAAGATGTTTATTGTAGAATTAACAGTAACTTACTGGCAACAATTATCCAGTAGTTGCTGTATTTCATTCTACGGTAAAATTACTGTAAAACCAACAACAGCAGTGTTTAGCATACCGTCAAATAAAGTACAGTATATGTACTGTTATTTTGAAGTACAGTATTATGCTGTTATTTCTTGGCATACTGTATAATCAAGTACAGTAATATACTGTTGTGAAAATATTACTGTATTTACTGTTTTTTACAGTACTACTGTATAACCAATAAAATATGGCTATTTGCTGTTGATGTAAAATAAGAAAAAGGACATTTGAAGACTTAACTGCACAAAAAGCAGATTGTTTATTGCACAAGTAGAACAAAACAGTCATAATAACATATATAAAGAGATCTGTAGGTAGTCTCTAATCAATGTATAAAAAGGGGTTCTCTGAAAATATTTCCCTATAACTACAAACAGAGACTAGAAAAGCCAGGTTGAAGATAAGAAAATACTGAAATGGATGTTTTTCCATCCAACTAGTAAAAAATATGGGTCATCAACCATCTTGCCCACATGTTTAGCATGTGGGCAAGATAAAAATCATTAGAATAAATAACAAGTAACAACTAATCAAAACTCCAGAAAACTGGCTGAACATTCAACCAAGCCACAGTTATCCTGTCAAGACACATTGCAACACACAAAAGAATCTACCCAAAACAATTTCTCACTGTAGGTGTTCTGGGTGGGGATGTCAGCATTGGAGAAGTAATGGTGGTGAAGTTAGACAGGTGAGGGTGGAGGTGGTTGATTGTCCTGCAAAAAAATTAACAACAACACAACAAATCAATCACTGGGACAGAAATTCATCTAAAATGCCAAACTCATGTTATCTAAACACCTTTGAGTGAACTATGAAGGCTGCTCTGCACTCTGATTACACAAGACAGTCGAAACCTTTGAAGGTGACTCCGTCAGAATACTCAGACACAGGGACACGTACATGACTTCTGGGAGTGCTGTGTTGGAAAAAGGTAATCATAACCCTCCTATCTATAAGTTAGAGTACAGATATTGTAGGAGACTTTTACTATGGGAGTCAATGGGAAAAATGGACACTTTTACTCTCACTTCTAGTGACAGGAGGACCAAGGCACACAATTTTGGTGATATTCACAATTATTCTTTAAGACTTTCTGAAGATGGATAATAAATTAAACAGTCTTAGGCCATCATAACTTAAACTCATAATACAGGTCTGTTTTACTCAAGCATTACCAACAAGCTGCCACAAGCAATCATTTTATCTATTTAAGCTCATCTTTAGCTGTCATGTTATAGCAGGGGGCTAAAACCAAGTTCAGAGTATCTTAAATCCAATAAATCACTAACTAAATGTAAATATATCCAGTAATTCTAATGGGCCGTACTACAATAATGGGCCATGGTAACGTTATGTTAGTTAGTAATAATGGACTTACAGTTTTACAGGTTGGAATCCTGATTGTGGGACCAAGAACATGGTCTTGGTCCCACAATATGGCTCAGCTCCCGCCTTGTGGAAATAAGAGAACAGAAAAGCCAGTGAAAATAAAAATCAAGAAGACTGCCTTTGAACATAAATTCACTTTAATGTTAACTTACATGCAAACACCCAAGGTCAGACAGGCAGCGCCATTAAATAACATAGAAAGTTCCGGTAATTTTGGCCTTCAGCCTAAATATACTATCTAACGTTATAAAATAAAATGTGCAAATCAAGCTTTTTGTTTAAGCTATTATCGTTAATTTAATCGGCTTCTAACTTACTGACAGGCTAACAGGACAGCTTTGCTACACTAACGTTAGCTAGCTAGCTAACGTTAGCTGCGGCTATTTACCAGATATGTCACAGAACATCAAAGCCACAGTAAGCGCCAACTTAACGCATCCAGTCCAGTCCGGAAGAGTCTGATGTGAAAGTTTCAAGAAAAGTTTCATGATATCATGATATGTTAAACTAAATATTGTTCAGTCAAATCCAAGACCGTCTTTCATTTCAAAACGGAGGTTGGTGGTTGTTTTCACTGTCAGTTAGTATTACTGTATTGAGATTTACAGTAATATTTCCCAGAATGCATTGAAAATCTACAGTAACATACTGTACACCAATTATACAGTAAGAAGCTGTTGAAATTACAGTAATACTACTGTGAAAACAACATGTACAGTAACATACTGTACACCTCTTATACAGTAAGAAACTGTTGGAAATACAGTAATAATACTGTGAAAACAACATGTACAGTAACATACTGTATACCTCTTATACAGTAAGAAACTGTTGAAATTACAGTAATACTACTGTGAAAACAACATGTACAGTAACATACTGTATACCTCTTATACAGTAAGAAGCTGTTGAAATTACAGTAATAATACTGTGAAAACAACAATATGTACAGTAACGTACTGTATACCTCTTATACAGTAAGAAACTGTTGGAAATACAGTAATACTACTGTGAAAACAAGAAAAATCATTTAGTGTACAGAACAGACCAGTTGGACTTCACTGCAAAGTTAGAACAGTTAGATCTGGAAGAGCCCTGGTTCAGAGCTCCGGATCTTTCGGACGTGGGATAAGAACCTCACTGTAGAGGTTCAGGGATCAGTTGGACTTGGGACAAGAGCCCGGTACAGAGTTTGAGACCAGTTGAACCTGAATTAAGAGGCTTGTAGCAGACAGGACCTTTTGGACCTGGAAAAAGAGCCCCACTGCTGTCAGAACCAGTTAGAAATAAGAGTCCTGCTGCAGAAGTTTGGACCAGTTAGACCGGGACCAGGAGCCTTGGTGCAGATTTCCGGGTCAGTTGGACCTTGGTTAAGAGCCCCTGTGCAAAGGTTTGGCAGTTAGACCTGAACTGCAGACCTCACTGCAGATTTTGAACCAGTTGTACCTGGACTAAGACCTTTGCTGCAGAACTCTGGACCTGTTGGACCCGGGTACATGTTTCTGGACCAGTAACACCTGGGATATGAGCTTCAGTGGAGAGTTCTGGACCTTTTGATCCAGGGACTGCCCTTGTACACAATACGTCAGTTTGACAAGTTCCCGGCCCGCAGGACTCACCGTCTTTTAACAGAAGGACTCTGAGCTGAACCGGGTCTCCGTAGTTCTGTTTCAGGTTATTGAGACTGAAAACCCGGAGGTCCTTGAAATCCTTAGACTGGGTTTAAAAGCCTGGAAGCCAACAGTGTGACGTCACTGTGCCGTGTGTGGTTCCTGTTTGTGAGTCAGGATCCTGATGAGGAGGCGGTTCAGGGTGGGACTCAGGACTGTAAATCCTGCAGCCGTCACACTAAAAGCTCCTCAGTAATAATTATCCTGTTAGAGCAGAAGCTGACTCACCTGTAGCCTGGCCGTGACCTCCTCGCCCAGACCGACAGACTCCAGCTGACAGGATGTGAGGTCACGAGGGCCTGACACTGACAGCCTGGACCTGGACCTGGTCCTCTTTCTTTAGGGTCCCTGGTTCATCATCTGGTTTCACATTAATGTGTCACCAAGTGGGCGCCTGTGCAGGACTCACAGAACCACCGACGTGACGCCGTCGTGCTTCAGTCCTGAGTGTGGCGGTAAGACGAGAACAGGGGACACGCCTCAGCTGCGTCACATGATGAGGTTTTCATGTAGGGGCCGCGAGTTAGGAGCCGCTGTACTCTGATTTACAGCCAGACGACAGGAAGGAGCCACACACAGCTTCCTGTCGTGTGCTGTGACTGACAGGCGTCATCACCTGCAGGACGCCTCGTGGTCGTCGCACGAACACGCCTTCAGTGTGTGTGTGTGTATGTCTTACTGTGTGTGTGTGTGTGTGTCTTACTGTTTGTGTTACTGTGTGTGTGTGTGTGTGTGTGTCTTACTGTTTGTGTTACTGTGTGTCTTACTGTGTGTGTTACTGTGTGTGTGTGTGTGTGTGTGTGTGTGTGTGTGTGTGTGTCTTACTGTGTGTGTGTGTGTGTGTGTGTGTGTGTTACTGTGTGTGTGTGTGTGTGTTACTGTGTGTGTTACTGTGTGTGTGTGTTGCAGCCTGTTATTAACGTCATGACAGCTTTGTTTCCCCTGAACTCTTCAACTCAGTTTTATCTTTCCGACTATCTACACACACACACAGTAACACACACACACACACAGTAACACACACACACACACACACACAGTAACACACACAGTAACACACACACACAGTAACACACACACACACACACACACAGTAACACACACACACACACACACACACAGTAACACACACAGTAACACACACACACACACACACACACATGTGACCTGTAACCTCACAATGACCTCTGACCCCCCAAGTCTCACCTGAACTCACTCCACTCACCGAGCTGTGGACTACGATACCCACAAGCCACCTGCATGTTGCCGGTTCATGAGCGGCGGGGGAACGTAGCTGAGGCCGTTTACTTCAGCGCCACAGCTGCTAAGATGCAGCAGAGCTCTTCACACAGTCTGCGTTCCCAACATGCATCCTGGCAGAGAGTCAACGCCACTTCCAAACGTCACTCAAACCACCAAGACGCTCGACTCCTTCAGCCGAGACTGTGGCAGCAGAAAGCAAACGGTGTCACTCCAACACACCGACCTACAAACACTAAGAACAGGAAGCGCTGTGACACATTCTTTCCTACCAATCAGTTCATTACAGCAAACAGCTGTTCTCACATGTCTCAGATCAGAACTGAAAATCTGCTTGTTCTGCTTGAGCTGTGAAGTATTACACAGGTTCTCTGCTAAATACCCCCCCAACATCTCGTCATCACATGCAAAATGGCTGAATGCGTCAGAATGTGCATTTTTTCTACAAGGCTGTTAGACTTTTCTTCTAACTGTGTCCTGCAGTAAGTTGATGAAGACTTCTGTGGCCCGGCAGCAGGAACGAGTTCCACTGTGTCCATATCTTATTTTGGAATTGTTTGCGTTGTGTTCTGCAGCGTCTCCTTTTTTATTTTCTGCATCACACTGACCGATCCCTTACAATGTAAAACTCTGTGCTGTTGAAATTTTCAGCATCGTCATGCAAACCTGCGCCAAAGTTTACAAATAGTTTTGCAAATATTTAAGATGATTCTAGAAATGTACCAAAGCAGCTGAGAGAAACTGTCAGAACAACTTATTTTCTCTTTATTGGCTGTGCTACAGTTTAAAGAACAAGAATGAATCAGAGATGCAGAATTTTCCTTCAGTATCCTTTATTTTTCTCTACATCACTGCTGTGAAGTTTTCTCAGTTGTTTGCACAGTAACTGGTAGCTGAGTGACCACAGGCTGGAACTGATGCAGCACATTTCCTGCTTTACATTCAGCGTGCAGTTTCACAGTAAAACCACGTTTAAAACACTGCACACATTTCTCTGCGCATGTAAACATAAAATATGTGTAAATGTTCTGCTAAGATTTTCTGGATGTAAATCTGTCCAGTGTCTGCAGAAAGGCAGGAGATCTCTCTGTGGTTTTAAAAATGTGTAGCAGATATACAGAGCTCTGCAGGTGGTGATGAGAAAAGAGTTGACTGAATGCATTTTGTGTGAAAGCACCGAAAAATGATTCTCAGTTTGGTCCACGTACGCTTCTGTCTCTCTGACTGTAATCCCAAACGTCAGAGGCGAAAGCTGGAACACCCGGAGACGGATGGTTCCACTGTGTGGTTCATGTCGTCTGACTCAGTCCATCGACCTTTGAGAGGTCTGGGATCTGCAGCCGTGAGCCCAACTGTTCCCCGCTGATCTAAAGGGACTTGATGCCTTTGCAAAAAACACAGAGCCTCAGTTCAAACTGTTAGAACATCATTTCATTTGAGTGGAGGGGTGCTTATGTTGTCTGTGGTTCTGTTGTTCTCTCTGTGGTTCTGTTCTCTGTGGTTCTGGAGTTCTCTCTGTGGTTCTGTTCTCTGTGGTTCTGTTGTTCTCTCTGTGGTTCTGGAGTTCTCTCTGTGGTTCTGTTGTTCTCTCTGTGGTTCTGTTCTCTGTGGTTCTGTTGTTCTCTCTGTGGTTCCGTTTTGTTCTGTTCTGTGTGGTTCTGGAGTTCTCTCTGTGGTTCTGTTTAGTTCTGTTCTGTGTGGTTCTGTTCTCTGTTATTCTGTTCTCTTCGGTTCTATTGTTCTCTCTGTGGTTCTGTTCTCTGTGATTCTGTTCTGTGGTTCTGTTGTTCTCTCTGTGGTTCTGTTCTCTGTGATTCTGTTCTCTGTGGTTCTGGAGTTCTCTCTGTGGTTCTGTTCTCTGTGGTTCTGTTGTTCTCTCTGTGGTTACGTTTGGTTCTGTTCTGTGTGGTTCTGGAGTTCTCTCTGTGGTTCTGTTCTGTTTAGTTCTGTTCTGTGTGGTTCTGGAGTTCTCTCTGTGGTTCTGTTCTGTTTAGTTCTGTTCTGTGTGGTTCTGTTCTCTGTGATTCTGTGCTCTTCGGTTCTATTGTTCTCTCTGTGGTTCTGTTCTCTGTGATTCTGTTCTCTGTGGTTCTGTTCTCTTTGGTTCTGTTGTTCTCTCTGTGGTTCTGTTCTGTGTGGTTCTGGAGTTCTCTCTGTGGTTCTGTTCTGTTTAGTTCTGTTCTGTGTGGTTCTGTTCTCTGTGATTCTGTGCTCTTCGGTTCTATTGTTCTCTCTGTGGTTCTGTTCTCTGTGATTCTGTTCTGTGGTTCTGTTGTTCTCTCTGTGGTTCTGTTCTCTGTGATTCTGTTCTCTGTGGTTCTGTTGTTCTCTCTGTGGTTCTGTTCTCTGTGGTTCTGGAGTTCTCTCTGTGGTTCTGTTCTCTCTGTGGTTCTGTTCTGTGTGGTTCTGGAGTTCTCTCTGTGGTTCTGTTGTTCTCTCTGTGGTTCTGTTCTCTCTGTGGTTCTGTTCTGTTTAGTTCTGTTCTGTGTGGTTCTGTTCTCTGTGATTCTGTTCTCTTCGGTTCTATTGTTCTCTCTGTGGTTCTGTTCTGTTTAGTTCTGTTCTGTGTGGTTCTGTTCTCTGTTATTCTGTTCTCTTCGGTTCTATTGTTCTCTCTGTGGTTCTGTTCTCTGTGATTCTGTTCTGTGGTTCTGTTGTTCTCTCTGTGGTTCTGTTCTCTGTGGTTCTGTTGTTCTCTCTGTGGTTCTTTTCTCTCTGTGGTTCTGTTCTGTGTGGTTCTGGAGTTCTCTCTGTGGTTCTGTTCTGTGTGGTTCTGGAGTTCTCGTGTTCTGCTGTTTCAATCAGAATCAGGTTTGTTGCCAAGAAGGTTTTGAACATGTTTTGGTGCGTGACGGTCTCTAGAAACACAGAAGGAGAAAACGCAAAGAAACACGTTCTGCAAAAGTCAAGAATCTTAAATATGAACTAGAAACAAAAAGGAGGAAGAAGAGGAGTCCTGATAAATGTCAGGACAGAACAGAGGGAGCAGACCTGCAGGATCTGGTGTTGGTGTTCAGGTGGATGCTGCCCCCTGCTGGAGCAGCGATGGTCTGCTGCTGGTTTACCTGGAGACAACATTTTCAGAGTGAGGATCAAACACAGACAGCCAGGAGCTGACTATTCAGTCCTACAGGCCTCCGGGGGCCTCCGGAGTTTCTGATCTTGCTGCAGTGATTTATTGTGCAGCAGAGTTTGGTTTGGGGTTTGGTGGTGAGGACGTTGGACCAGGTTGTTGAAGGGGAGGATGGGTTCAGTGAACAGTAGACCGGAGCTGACATGAAGTTTCCTCAGCAGGCGGAGCTTCTGTCAGCGTGCTGCGTGACGGACAGGCACGCGTCTGTTCCCGGATATTTAAAAGAACCTGGACCCCGGACACTTTTCTGCCCCCACAGCTCAGCTCTACCTTCGGTTTTCATATCCTGAGCTCCAGTGAAGCTTCACTAAAGGTTTGGACCAGGGCTGGTACCGGGACAGGGCTTCAGTACCGGTCAGGTGCGCCACCTGGGCCACGGCGTTATTCCTTCACTGCTGCAGGAGGCTGTCAGTGTGAGCAGGGAAGAGATGGAGGAGGAGTCTGCTGGACTTAAGACCATTTAAAAACAGCTGTAGTGGTCGGTCCTCCATAAAATCAGTGCCGGTGGACCTGGTGGTCAGAGAGGCAGCGCCGCAGGGGGTTTGTGTTAAAAGTCCATGAAGAAAGTTCTAGTGTGCAGAGTCCAGTTGTTTAGTGTCTAAAAGTGAGAGCTGCATCTTCTGCGCTGCGCTTTGCCTTCTAGTCCCAGTGAAGCGGATCCAGTTCGTCTGACGGCGTGTTCGACTCCGTTACACGGGTAACAGTGCCGCTGGTCGGGAATCCTCCAGCTCAGGTGCTTTGGGGACTGGAGTTATGGTGGACTCCTTCCACTGGTTGGGGGGACAGACAGAGTCCAGGAGGTGCTGGAGCAGCCTCATGAGAAATCCACCATGCTGGGTGGAGCTTTCTTTGAGCAGGCTGAGCTGACTGTGCAGGATGGGGGTATCTGTGTTCCAGACTCTGATGGAGTTTGTGGCGGGTTCATCTGCTCTGAGTTGTGACCTGTTTCTGGGCACAAATGTGGTATGGTTAGATACACGGAGTGGGCGTGGTTTGTAGTTCAAAAGTGGGCGTGGTTGACATACACTGAGTGGGCGTGGTTGACATACACTGAGTGGGCGTGGTTGACATACGGGGGTGGGTGTGGTTTGGAGACCGGGAGCGGACGTGATTTACAGACAGGGAGTGGGCGTGGCTTAGAGATGTAGGGATCTGTCTTCATGTTGTCACATTTAACACATTTATCTTCCTCCTCCTGTAAAATGATGATTGGAGCCCAAAACACCAGATTTCTCTTAAAGGCGCGGTGTGTATCATTTAGTTTAAAACATTCAAACATGAAGAAGCTGTGGCGTCTGTGTTGCTCAGGTTCCACCTCCTCTGGCAGCAGCTCCTCCCGCTCAGCGCCGCAGCTTCACTAAACTCTCCCTCCTTCTCTGTCCTGCCTTTAGCTTCCTGGCTAACAGCTGACCTGAACAACATCAGGTCCGGCTTCTGGACTCGAACCTGAGCTGCAGCTCAGTCGCACATTCACGTCAAGGACAACAAAACAAGAGGCGTTCAGGTAACGCAGTAACTGCAATATTACTACTGTTAGGAATAGTAATCCCTTACAGTACTGCTTACTGGGGAGAGTAATAATACTGCAGTAATGCTGGTTGTGTTGCCGAGAGACGGTATCTGCTGAAGTAAGCATGCTGACAGCTAGCCCCGCCCCCGGCCTGTCCTTTAACCCATCGTCAAGCACAGAAACTAAATAAAACTCTATAATATAAATAAAACCCTCGTGGTCAGTCTTTCCACTGTTCCAGCAGCCACCAGCTCTGTTTGGGGGAAATAAATAATTACTTCCTGACTTAGAAGTGAAAATATTCGGCCTCTCTGATGGCCGACCTCCCTCCCGCTCCCTCCTGTCCCCGCCGTGTCTTGCGAGACCCTGGCGTTTCAGATGAGGACAGAAAACTAAATGCAGACAACATGTGCGTAAGAAAGCCACATAGAAAAACTGGTTTTAAATGAAATAAATTAAATGCGAAGGATGTAGTCCCAGAGTTCAGCAGGTAGAGACGCCGCCGTCCTGAAGGACATGAAGCACTTTGACCTCCTCAGACATGAATATCAACCTGCCTCTGACAGCAGCTGTGAGTCCACTAAAAAGGCAAAATTTCCTGTCAGCAGGAGAGGTGGTGAGGAGTCTGGCTGCAGGACGAGACGGACTGTGAGTGTCCTCTACTGCCACTAGATGGAGTTAGACCAGCACCAGGTCAGATCCCAGGTATGGATCCCTGAGTCTCTACCTGTCCTCTGAGTCTCTACCTGTCCTCTGAGTCCCAACCAGTATTCTGGGTCTCTACCTGTCCTCTGAGTCTCTACCTGTCCTCTGAGTCCCAACCAGTATTCTGGGTCTCTACCTGTCCTCTGAGTCTCTACCTGTCCTCTGAGTCCCAACCAGTACTCTGGGTCTCTCCCTGTCCTCTGAGTCTCTACCTGTCCTCTGAGTCTCTACCTGTCCTCTGAGTCCCAACCAGTACTCTGGGTCTCTACCTGTCCTCTGAGTCTCTACCTGTCCTCTGAGTCCCAACCAGTACTCTGGGTCTCTTCCTCTCCTCTGAGTCTCTACCTGTCCTCTGAGTCTCTCCCTGTCCTCTGGGTCTCTCCCTGTCCTCTGAGTCTCTACCTGTCCTCTGAGTCCCAACCAGTACTCTGGGTCTCTACCTGTCCTCTGAGTCTCTACCTGTCCTCTGAGTCCCAACCAGACCTGTCCTCTGGGTCTCTACCTGTCCTCTGAGTCTCTACCTGTCCTCTGAGTCTCTACCTGTCCTCTGAGTCGCTCCCTGTCCTCTGGGTCTCTACCTGTCCTCTGAGTCTCTACCTGTCCTCTGAGTCTCTACCTGTCCTCTGGGTCTCGTTGTCTTTTCATTATTTGGTTTGTTTAGAATGTTTCTTCTTGTTTGTCAGATCTTTCACAGCCATGTTGAGGTTTCCTGTGTGACGTTGAGACTGAGGGAAGTTAATGGATCAACATCCGGGGAAGCAACAAGAGAAACAAACAGAGTAATCAGGACATGTGAGCTGGAAGCAAGCGGCAGCCTCCGGCTCTGTCTTTTATCAGGAGCGACCTTTTGTCTGTTGGCGTCCACGTGAACCGAACTGGAGTCTTGGATCAGATCGGAGCTGCTGGGACAGTTTCACGGACCTTTAAGTCTGAGTGAACACCTGGTGAGGAGCGATGACGCCGTGTCGGATAACCGGATTGATCTGTGAGAGTAATGAGCCGAAGATATTTAATCATTTAAATGATGTCGCCGTGTCCTCACCTGTCGTGAGCTGCGTCTGTGACATCATCAGCCAGGTGACCTTCACAGCAGCTCAGCGAGCGACTTCCTGATGAGATGGAACCCAAATCCTCACATTTGATCAGAGAAGAGCGTTTATCATCAACATCATTGATCCGGCGACTGATTACATCACAGATTACACCATCACCAACTGATGAAAGGTCTCACCAGCAAACAGCCAATCACAGACTCACGTTTAGCTTCAGCTCCTGCTGGAATATTTCTTTGGAACGTCTATAAATCTGAAGAAATGTAGAAGAAATAAAAACAGAACTGCATTCTGGGAACTCTGCTGAGATCGTCACGTGTTTATTAGAAATATATTCATGAACCTAAACAACAACAACTTTGATTGACAGCTCAGCGTCATCACAGACTGAACATCAAGATGGCCGCCCCCCCCCCCCCGCAGCACGGCGGTCAGTCATGGCGTGAAACTTCTGCCGTTTATTCCTTAAAATTGGTCCCTATTTAAAAGCTACTAGTACTTTTAAAAAAATTACTAGTTACTCTCCTGTTTCCGTGGTAACAACTGATGCTGATACTGTTTGACTGAATAAATCAGCTGTTCATCAGTTGGTGGTAAGAATGTCCCTCTGTAGTCTCGCTCTGATTGGGTACACACACCAGTGTTTCTATGACGACGAGCAGCCCACCAGTGACCACGTCTGAAGCGGCGGGTTTCACTCAAACCAATCACCGCGATTCCGAGCTAATCCCAGCATGCACCTGTGTTTCTCTGCATCGAGACGTGACGTATTTATAACTTTCAAAGAAACGGCGGCAGTAACACTGCGATGGTTAAACCGTGTTTCCATGGCAACGGCCATGTGTCATCAGATATTAGTGAATGAAACTGTCTCTGTATTCAGCCTGTGGTGTCACCTGTACCTTCAGTGAGGTCAAAGGTCATAAATACCAAATCCACCTGTATGAGTCAGAGCCGGGGGCGGAGCTTCCCCTGAAGGAGCACGGCTAACATGCTAACAACAGCCATCACTCGCTGCAGCCAATCAGCACCTTCTTCTTCTTCTTCTGTGGTTTCACCTGCAGTTAAAATATAAACAAAGTACTTTCTGAAGTTCAGCCCCGCCCCTCTCTCTGATTGGCTGTTCTCACAGGTCAACGTTCACTCAGGCTGAAGGAGGCGGGTCAGTTCATGACAGGAAGTGAAGGAGTCTCATGAATATCAGAGTGACATCATCTGGTTGTTCATGTCAGTAATAATAAAACCTCACGTCTCCTGACAGGACGTTGGATCCACCAATCAGCTTGCAGCCTACGGTTACCCAGAACACCCCTCTGAGCGGCGCCACGAGGGTTCTGGTCCAGGTCTACACCGTCAAAACCCCGTGTGCTCCTTTAAATCCTGGAGGGCCCATCAGGGCTCAGACTACATCCTGGAGCTGCTGTTGTGGGGGGGTCCGGTTCCTGTACTCTGAGTCCTCCACCGGGTTCTCCTGCTGGTCCCGGTCCAGACTGAGTCTGCGGCTCTTCAGGGCCGTGCTGTAGTAGTCCAGGTAGTCAAGGGGCTCCTCGGGGGCCTCCATCCAGCGCAGACACAGGATCCTCTGGAAGGAGCGGCGGAAGTTGTCGGACAGGAAGCCGTAGAGCAGCGGGTTGGCGCAGCTGTTGGCGTAACCCAGGACGACGGCCAGCTGGCTGAGGGTGGGGTCGTGGCGCTGCAGGAAGACCCCGACCAGCTGCACCACGTGGAAGGGCATCCAGCACACCACGAACACCGACACCACCACCGTCACCATCACCGTGATCTTCCTCTCGGACCGCCGGCGCTGCTGCCAGCCGGCCCTCAGCGCCACGACCCGGAGCTGGCTCAGGATCAGCACGTAGCACAGGCAGATGGCCAGAACCGGGAACAGGAAGCCCATCAGGAAGGCGTACACCGCGAACGCCGCCATCCAGCGGCGCTCCGGCTCCGGCATCTGCATGTTGCAGGCCACCGAGCCGTCGGAGTTGGGGGCGGTGGAGGAGAAGAGGATGATGGGAAGGATGACCAGCAGGGAGAACATCCACACGCACACGTTCACCAGCTTGGCCACGGTGGGCCGCCGGTACCGGGACGCCCGCAGCGGGTGCACCACCGCGATGTACCGGTCCACGCTGAGCACCGTCAGGCAGTAGATGCTGGTGAACATGTTGATGGCGTCCACGCTGAGCACGAGGCGGCACAGCGCCGCGCCGAACGGCCACCGGCGCAGCAGCGCGGCCGTGACCACGAACGGCACGCTGAGCATCAGCAGCTCGTCCGCCACCGCCAGGTTCAGCAGGTACAGGTTCGTGGCCGTCTTCATCTTGGCGTACCGGAAGATGACGTAGATCACCATGGAGTTCCCGCTCAGACCGACCAGGCAGACCACCGAGTAGATGGAGGAGATGAGAGCCGCGCTGCCCGCCGAGGGCGCCCCGCCGCCGGACACGGAGCCGTTACCGGAGCCGTTCAGCAGGAAGACGCCGTCCTCCAGAGAGAGAGGAGGAGAGAGAGAAGAGGAGGAGGAGGAGGAGGAGGAGGAGGAGGTGTTGCGCTGCATCACAGAGAGACGAAGGAGAGATTCTACAGAGAAACAGAGACCGACCAGAGGATCCGTTCAACCGGAGACAGGCTCCGGTACAGCGGAGGGAGGGGAGAGATAGGAGAGGGAGAGAGGGAGGGAGAGAGGAGGGAGGGAGAGGGAGAGGGAGGGAGAGGAGAGGGAGGAGAG
>NC_060160.1:372873-383424 GCF_021292245.1 Micropterus dolomieu | reverse complement strand
TGAGACAGAGAGAGACAGAGGGGTGAGACAGAGAGAGAGAGAGGGGTGAGACAGAGGGGTGAGACAGAGAGAGAGAGAGACAGGGGTGAGACAGGGAGACAGGGGTGAGACAGAGAGAGAGGGGTGAGACAGGGAGACAGGGGTGAGACAGGGAGACAGGGGTGAGACAGAGAGAGAGGGGTGAGACAGGGAGACAGGGGTGAGACAGAGAGAGAGGGGTGAGACAGGGAGACAGGGGTGAGACAGGGAGACAGGGGTGAGACAGAGGGGATTAACCCTTTATCCAGTGAAATCAGGACTTCACCAGGTTCAGATCTCTGAGTCCTGTTTCCATCCCTGCAGACTCAAACTAACCTGAACCGGACTAACTCTAATCCATAACCCCCCCCAGTATCAGTATATATATTTATTCATTATTATACTACGTATTATATAATTATAATTATTATACTACGTATTATATAATTATAATTATTATACTACATATTATATAATTATAATTATTATTCTGCTGATGAAACGTTGGACTGAAAACTTTAGTCAGTGACAGAAAATAAAAAGGAAATAAATAATAAATCTAACAAGAAAAGTTTCAGAGTAAAACATGATTGTGAAAATAAAACATCAGTAAAAAGTCTCTAATCTGTCCAGCTGAGCAGTCACGTGACCTTCATCGTGTCATTTCCTGTCAGAACAACAGGAAACAGGAAACCGGGTAGTAAACACTCAGCGGCCATTTCCTGTCCAACACAAACCACGACCGGCCAAAAGTATGTGGACGGCTGAGCGCACCAGCCCTGTGTGGGTGATGAGAGGCCGTCCACATACTTTTGGCCCGGTGGAGTTTTACCCAGCGACACTAATGAACGACGCACATTCAAACTGAAATCTGTGAAACTTTATTGAAAAACTCTTTACTGATCAGTTTAAACGTTGACATGATCATAAAGGATTCTCCCTTTAAAAAGTTAAAGTTTCAGAATAAAAGACACAGAAACGTTCAAACACTGCGTTTTATTCTGCAGCTGAAAAACAAGTTTGTCTTTGTTTTACTTATAAAAGAAAACTTTACATGCTTTAAAAAACAATGTGTTGATTTAAAATGATCATTAAATATGCTAATCATTCTAATACTTTTCTAATCTTATTATAAATAATTAATTTCGATTCATTAAAAAACAAAATTCAGAGACTTTAAAATGTTTCCTGTTATTTATCATCAAAGCAAACAAACTAAATAAGAACTGATCAATAATGGATTAATGTAAATCGTTTTCTAAATGTGAAACTGACGTTAATGAACCAATGAAAACAGCAGAATATATTTAGTAACATGGAGTAAATATAAACTTGTAAATGTGTCAGTCAGTCTGCTGCCTGTCAGACAGAGCGCAGGGATCACCATGACATGCACTGTGCTCAGGTGATCTTAAATCAGCCAATGAGGTGAGAGGATTCCGGGTGAGTTTCTGGCATCAGTGAAAAAGCAAAAATATAAAAACTCTTTAAACTGAAAAATGAACTTTTCTACTTCCTGTGAACCAAACTGTAAATGTTGGCGTTGATGATGTCACTGCGGTGAAATGCCTTCGACCAATCACAGCTCTCATGTTGCTACCTTCTCATTGGCTGTTTCAAAGGAATCCTTGCTCCTCATCGCCATCTTCTCCGCCTTCTTCATGGCGCGTTTCTTCGACCTCCTCATCAGGCAGCATTTCACCGTCACCACGACGACCACCACCAGCAGCACCAGCGCCGCCACGGCAACCAGCGCCGGGATCAGGATACCCGTCATCAAGCCGCTGTCGCCATTTGGCGCCATGTCTGCGCACGAGTCCTCGTCGTGGTGTTCCCCACTCTGGTTGGAGCAAACGCACCTGTAGGAGCCCTCGGTGTTCAGGCAGCCGTGCCTGCAGCGGGCGCCGCCGCGGCACTCGTCCACGTCCTCGCAGTCTCCTGAAGGGTCTTTCTGGAAACCGGCCTCACATGGCTGGCAGATGGCGGAGAAGTTGGCGGGGGACCCGTCCAGGAGCCGCCACACAGCAGGACGGCCCGAGCAGGACAGGTCCAGTTGGAAGGGGAACCAGCACTGCACCTGGATCCGGCGGCTGTCGTTGGGGTCCGGAATGAGGGAACGGGCACGAGGGATGACGGGGGGCTGACACGGGTCCAACCCTGGCACTGCTTTAGGATCAGGGTCAGGTCGCTGCAGTTTAGGTCCAGTTGTAGACTTCAGGTCAGTATCTGGTGTTGCTGGTTCTGGTGAAGCAGGTTGAGGTCCAGGTGTCGCTGGTCCTTTAGTAGCAGGTTGAAGTCCAGGTGTCGCTGGTCCTTTACTAGCAGGTTGAGGTCCAGGTGTCGCTGGTCCTTTACTAGCAGGTTGAGGTCCAGGTGTCGCTGGTCCTTTACTAGCAGGTTGAGGTCCGGGTGTCGCTGGTTCTGGTGTAGCAGGTTTAATAGCGGGCTCAGGTGTCCCTCCTGTCCTCAGCTTGCAGATGAACCCGTAACCCTTCCTACAGGTGACAGGGCTCAGACTCCACCGGGTCACCGTTGACCCGTCTATGTCCCCGTTCAGCGCCGCACAGAGGACCGAGGTGCAGGTTTCCTCTGGCTCCTTCGTCCAGCGGCTCACCTCCGACTCCTCGCTGCCGTCCGTCCACTTGAACCCTCTGAGTGGCAGCTCGGTGACGACACACTCGTCCTTGACCTTCCTCAGCCCGACCCAGAGGGTGAAGTTGCTCTGCTTCAGAGGTGCCACTGACTTGGCGATGAGCCCGAGGACGTGTGCGACCTCCTGCTCGGTGGCGAGGGTGGTGAGGACGCCGGGGGAACAGGCCTGCATGGCCTGGTCGTAGTTAACCTGGTTGAAGTGGACGGTGTAGCGCGGTGAACCCGGGTCAGCCGAGATGTTCCTGAACAGCTGGATGAGGATCCAAAGGTGAATCCAGCAGAACTGAGACGCCATCCTCTCTGACTCCTCCCCCTCCTGATGATGATGTTCGTCTGTGAAAACAGAAAAGTTTGTTTCTGTTGGCATCAAACTGTTTTTAGTTTCTCCACAAGGAAAGGTAGAACATCAGCAACAGTAAAGGTCAGATGGTTGAAAGGGGACGTTGTTCTCCTGATCTGCTCCGATCACCATTAAATTTATTCATTTCGCTGACGCTTTTATCCAAAGAGACTTACAGCTGCTCTTTATGAGCAACGAGGGGTTAAGAGTCTCGCTCAGGGACACGCTGGTGGACGGGTCACAGTGGGGAGTTGAACCTGGGTCTCCCATTTCAAAGGCATGTGTTTTATCCACTGCTCCATCGCCACCATTCATTCTCTGCATTTAACGCTTCCCTTAGGGAGCAGTGGAACACGCAAACACACAGAACATCCGGGACGACCTGGGGTTCGAACCTGCAGCGATGCCACCGTGCTATCCACCGGGACGCCGTTCAGCCCAGCCGGATCTATTGGACGCACTATAAAATCCACAAGTATGTTTTCAGTGGAGTTAAAGACTTAATGAACCGTATGAAGACTGAAATCAACGCCACTGAAAACACAGTCACGGGTCACATGATATTGACTAAATCTGACGTTGCGATATTGATCATGAATCTTGCGATAACAATTCTCAAATTCGATTTTCTTAAAGATGTACAAACAGGTTTCTGATCCCCGCTGCTTCGTCGCCCTGAGCGACTCACCTTCATGTTTCTCTCTTCACTCTCACGCTGCAGAGGCGTGAACTCACTGTTCGGATAGTCGACCCGTGCGTTCACGCATGTGACAGGGCAGCTGGCCAATGAAACGGGATTATTATACCGCCGTTTCAATCGTCCTCTGAATGAAACACAACTGATGCACACTGCCAACAGATGCATCTCCGCTAAATAAATAGTATAAAACATACAGCGACAGGCCCAATATTCTAAAGATGTATGAGACAGACTGAGTGTAAAGTGACACAGCTGTGCAGGCCTGGATCGTGTTGTCTGGGAAAAGTGATCATCAACATTTTTCCCCTTGGGTAACAATCAACTTTGAATTTGTTTCTTTCCAAGAAAGACTCTTGTTAGGACTTTTCGTTACCTGATCTTGTAATTATGAGAAAGGTTAAGGAAGCCAGTAGTGTCTGTCATGGCCGACACTTCAGGAAAGGTTTAATCTGCTTTTATTTCCTTCTCTGTGTGAGACACTGAGAAACACTGTTGGTACTGAATGTGGATAATATTAATATTAGTGTGTCAATGTCAAACACACAGTGGGGAGAACAAGTATTTGATACACTGCTGATTTTGCAGGTTTTCCTACTTACAAAGCATGTAGAGGTCTGTAATTTTTATCATAGGTTCACTTCAACTGTGAGAGACGGAATCTAAAACAGAGAAAGAAAATCACATTGTATGATTTTTAAATAATTAATTTGCATTTTACTGTATGACAGAAGTATTTGATCACCTACCAACCACTAAGAATTCTGGCTCTCACAGACCTGTTAGTTCTCCTTTAAGAAGTCCTCCTGTTCTCCACTCATTACCTGTATTATCTGCACCTGTTTATATTAATTAATTAGCATTTTATTGCATGACAGAAGTATTTGATACATCAGAAAAGCAGAATTTAATATTTGGTACAGAAACCTTTGTTTGCAGTTACAGAGATCAGACGTTTCCTGTAGTTCTTGACCAGGTTTGCACACACTGCAGCAGGGATTTTGACCCACTCCTACATACATATTTTTAGTTTAGTTGTTTTTATTGTATCTTTACATTTTTTTTGGTGTAATATTTATGGTCGATATTTATAATCTAGACTGTTGCAGTGCTTTGCAATTGTTTTCATTTCCCTTTTAAAGTGACAAAAAGTGAAAACCTAACCTTCTGTTTTATTTTCATCAACAGAAAACTACTGTCCTGTTATGTCAACAAAGTAGCTAACTAGCATTTGAACACTTCATCCCCAAGGGAAGGGTTCTGGATTTCATGACCTCTGTAATAGTCTAATAAACCCTAATTAGCAAAAGGCAGCTGGTTCTCAGTAGAAGGATCAAACTTTAGCTCTTGAAGTTTCCAGTTGATGAAGTTGTAAACTATCATTTTTTTTTATAATTCTAGCTTTCTTTACTAAAGGGAAAGAGGAGGCCTGTTAGCGTGACTAGTGACTTAGTTATGAGTAAGGCTTTAGTTTAGAATGAGGGACATAGTCTATATGTTACTGAAAGACTACATTTAGAGTTATTTATTAATTATTCGCTGTTAACACTTGTAGGTTTGGTTTTTTTGCTACATAAGAATTGTCCTTATTTTGTAAGTGTAACTACAAATTAAATATTTAGTTTAGATTACAATATTCTCTTAATAGAAATACCCCATTCTTTAATTCCTCCATGCTGGAGTGTCGCTCCATGCTAGCTAAGAAGGAACTAAGAGGGAACTCTGTGTCATTACATGCCAGCCAACAATGGACGTTTCTGTAATGCAGTCAATAAATAAAGTGCAGTCCTATAAAATTTAGATTGAAGAAACAAGTACATTGCAAAAATGATAGAAATCTTGTCTATAACTGGTCAATTTCATTTCACAATATTTGGGGACAGAATTATTCCAAAGGTTTAGTAAAAGTTGATAAACCTGTTTTAGTGATTACTTAAAAAAAAAAAAAAAAAAAGGATCATGCTGCTGAGCATTTTAGTCCTAATTTATAATTATGAAGAGCAAATACAAAATAAGATAAAGATACTTCACCATTCCACAAAGGTCATAAAAATGAACAAACACCACAGACAAACCTGAAGAGAAAGTTTAAATGACTGCACTAGTGTAATAAGACATTTTATATAATTGAACCCTGGATAAAGTAACTTTTGCTGCTAATACTGCAATCTTTGATATTTGTGCATGCATCCAAGTTATTTCTGAAAAACAGGTAAAACTGTAAATTCTCAATAAAGTGGCCCTGAATATTTTTGGATCACAGAGAAATGTTTAAATATTACTAACAATGATGTTAAATTCATTCATTTTTGAAAGAAACAAAAAGTCTTTAAGAGAAAAACACACTCATTAGCTGAAAAAGGTCCCGTCTTTGGTAGGTAGATACTGCTCAAGGATCCAAGTGCCCTCTGGCAGTTTCTTGAAGAATGTTCCCTTTTATTTTCACAGACTCCCATCATTGGCCTATGGCAACCCCTCCTAGTCTCTTATCATTGGCTCACAGTTAACTCTGCCCACCCTCTTTATTGTCTGCTAACTGGTTTGAATCTTTACTTCTGTGGTTTGGCTGATACAACCAGATTATTAGATAGTCTGTAGTTCCAAACTCATGTCTGCAGCTGATAAAAATAGGTTCCTGTTTCGAAAACGAACTCTGTCTCATAAAACCAGACCGTTTTTAACAACTGGAGTCTGGGTTATAGATAACTCTATTCCATAACTGGTCTACAAGATTACCTGAAGATGCTAATGACACAGAGGGAGGGAGGGAGGGAAGGAGGTGCGGGGGGAGGAGCACATTCCTCACTTCACCCTGCACAGCCTATGCTACACCAGAAAGAGAGAGGACAGAGAAGAAGAGACACAGACTCACAAGTTTAAGACTGAGCTACAGCTTTTCACAAGAGTGATAATGATGGTAAGTTTGTGACACAAAGCTTTAGCAAAGATTTTACAAAGTTAAATTTTGAAGGTCGGGTCCCCGCGACCCTGTACACAGGATAATCGGTTGACGATGGATGGATTCCACTCCTCCATTCAGACCTTCTCCAGATCCTTCAGGTTTCAGGGCTGTCGCTGGGCAATACGGACTTTCAGCTCCCTCCAAAGATCTTCTATTGGGTTCAGGTCTGGAGACTGGCTAGGCCACTCCAGGACCTTGAGATGCTTCTTACGGAGCCGCTCCTTAGCCGCCCTGGCTGTGTGTTTCGGGTCGTCGTCATGCTGGGAGACCCAGTCACGACCCATCTTCAATGCTCCTACTGAGGGAAGGAGGTTGTCGGACAAGATCTCGCGATACACGGCCCCATCCATCCTCCCCTCACTACGGTGCAGTCGTCCCGTCCCCTTTGCAGAAAAGCATCCCCAAAGAATGATGTTTCCACCTCCATGCTTCACGGTTGGGATGGTGTTCTTGGGGTTGTACTCATCCTCCTCCTTCCAAACACGGCGAGTGGAGTTTAGACAAAAAAGCTCTATTTTTGTCTCATCACTGTCGATCAGAAAGAGCCAGCTCCCTGTTTTGCGATGCGCGTATTCTCTAGGCATTACGGTAACATTGTGTCACAGCAGATTTCAAAATAAAAGTGAGCTTCTGGTGAACATAATGTAATATCCACTAGGTGTGCAGAAATGAAAGATTAAGATTTTACGAGTATCTAAAGAAATGTCTTATATTTCCACTGAATTCAGGTTAATGTGACTCGTTGCCCTTCAGGGAGATATTGATGCCCAGAGCCGTCTCATTTTCAAAATGGATACACGCATGTAGACGCTGCGTTCAAAAGTCACTCTGATATGTACTTGTTTATAACATCAGATTGATCAGAGACCCAGCGTGGACAGTGTGCTGGATTGTAATAGAATACTTACAGAGGCCTGTGCTCCACGTTGGGTTTGCTAACCTGAGTTTCATTTATTACACCAAGTAATCGTTAAAAAGCCCTTTACACTCATGTTAGCGCTGATTAAAGAAGATATAAAACCGTCTAGTTGAGTATCTGGAGCATCAGGTTCCATCAGGGGCTCAAAACGGCCAGAAACACAAGACTTTCTCCTGAAAGTCGTCAGTCTGTTCTGGTTCTGAGACGTGAAGCTGTTCCAGGAGAGAAACTGAAGATCTGGTACAAAACTACTCGTGACAGTCACCAGTACTCCCTTCATGTACAGATGGTGTGAACATGCTACATTAAACCTGTATGTTATATCAGATATCCTATCATGTTATTTTATTATTGTTAGGTTTTAAAGGATCGTGGCGGAGGTGCAATAGGTGAAGCGGTCTGAGTGGGCTCTGCAGGAGCCAAGGAATAATATGTATAGGATTATATGTTGGGACCTCTGGATTACTGGAGCAGACTGTGGGAGAGGTTGTGTAAATTGGATATAATTCTCCTACGGCGGCTCGCCACGCCTCACCTGCTATTGTTTTGTTTTTCCACTACGGAGGAAATCAGACAATTTAAGTTGATTAAGCTTTTGTTCTGCTGGCCGACCTGTGTGCCGTTTGATCTACTCGTAATAGGTGTTGTTAAAACCATCACTTTATCGTCTTTAGTTCTATAAGAACAGACTGCAGAGAGCAGAGAGGTCATTTCAGTGTCTTTCTGATTCATTTCAGGTGTGTTTAACTAAATGAAGCAGGCTGTGCTCAGCAGAACCGCCCGTTACCTTAGATTTTGTGTTTTGTTCTTTTCCCCTGCTGTTTTTGTAAAAGGTGAGTTGCTATAGACTGAAAAGAAAAAGCCAAATCCCAAACCAGCCAAGTAAAAGAAAAGATTGATCTGTGAATTCAGAGAAGGTTCAGTGAAAATACGAGACATTTTTTAGATCCTTATTTATTTATTTCATTTCACTTTCATTTCTGCCATACCTATTGAATATTAAATTATGTTCACCAGCACTTTTATTTTGAAATCTGCATGGTACAGCAGTGTAACAGACTAATATTAATGCCGTCTCTGTGTCTCATACAGAGAAGAAATAAAAGCAGATTAAATCCAGATCTTTGCTCATAATTATGAGATAAGTTGTCTCTTTTTTTTTCTTTGGTGAACGTCGGTCTGTAAAAATAAACTCTTCCACCTGCTTTCATCATCCAACAGAAAACTGTTCACTTTCTGAAGTTTCTTTCTTTCTGATCTCTCGTTATCTCAGTGGCAAACACAGAAACTAAATCAAACTCTGTTCACTGGAAATCAACTTTTATTCTGACAGGTTTTATGTTTTAAGAATCTAAAGCAGCTCTGAGAGTAAAAATATTTAGTGTTGTGATCAAAGGAAGAAGGAAGCTTCCCTCTCAGGATGTCTGATGGATCTTTATCACTTTAATTCTCTCGTTTACATTCAGAAAGACACAAATCTGACTTTCTTACCGTCCGACTGAGGCTCAGCTCGTCCTCCTTTTTCCTCGCCGTCGCCTCAGCTTCTTCTTCTCTTCTGGTTTTTACTGTTTCTCCCTTTTCCACATATTCTCCTTTTCTTCCAGAGTCTCTCCCAGTTTGTGCTGGTTTCTCCTCCACAGTAGCTCTGCTGACAGACCGGCTGACAGCCTCACCCCCCCTCGTCCAGCCCCCCCCCCCCACGCCTCCCTGCTCGCCTGGACAGGAAGTGTGTTGTGTCTTGATATGGTGAGCTGTTTCACCCCGAGAGAGAGACAAGAAACTAACCTCAGAGTGGAGACTCTGAAACCAGTTTGATGTTTGAACCAAATCTCAGTCTGACTTTCATCATTTTCACAGTGAGACAAACGTTATTGATCGTGCACAGAGAGACTGAAGTACCTGCCCTCTGATTGGATGAGAGGAAGAGGTAAAGGTCAGTTCGGTCAGAGTTAGAGAACGAAATCACCTTTATCAGATTTACGAGATTCACAGCCTGATGCCTGCTGGAGGAACACATCTATTGATAACTGGTGTTAAATATTAAAACAGCAACAGACGTGTCCTGAGAAAACAAACAAAGTAAATAAAAAGAGTTTTAAAGTGGGTCATTTCTGAATGGAGTTTGGTTCAGAAGAGTTAAAAGACATTAATCAGATTTGCAAATTTCAGGTTCATTCACTAGTTCTAGTCCTTGAGGAGGTTTCATATGCCTTGAAAAGCTCCCAGAGGTCCTGGAAGAAGTGTCAGGGTTCCTTGAAAAGGTATGAAGAACCCGTTTAACTTCATGAACACGACGTTTCCTAACAAACAGGAAGTGGGAAAATGAAGCTGATTCATGTTTTTATTGTTTCTAGGCGTTCCTCCTGATGACTGGTGGTCCCTGAGAAGGCTCCAGGAGTCCTGGAGGAGGTCCTGGAGGAGGTCCTGGTAATCCAGGTTATTGTTTGACTGTGAGCGACTTGTCTAACTGATTTCTTCTTCTTTGATTTCACAGATTTTGTCGGGTGTGAAACACTTTGATCAGTCTGACAGGAAGTGTGTGATTAATGAACCTGCTACTGAACACACACACATTAACATTAACACACACACACACACACACACATTAACACACACACATTAACACACACACACACACATTAACAGTAACACACACATTAACACACACACAAACACACACACACACACATTAACACACACACACACACACACATTAACACACACACACACACACACATTAACACACACACACACACACACACACACACACACACACACACACACACACACACACACACACACACACACACACACACTAACACACACACACACACACACATTAACACACACACACACACATTAACACACACACACACATTAACATTAACACACACATTAACACACACACACATTAGCCAAATAGTACATTTTCTGCTCAAAACCACATTTTGTTCTTTAAACAC
>NC_060160.1:355410-372773 GCF_021292245.1 Micropterus dolomieu | reverse complement strand
TTCAAAGATGAAAGCAGGTTCACACTGAGCACATGTGACAGACGTGACAGAGTCTGGAGACGCCATGGAGAACGTTCTGCTGCCTGCAACATCCTCCAGCATGACCGGTTTGGCGGTGGGTCAGTAATGGTGTGGGGTGGCATTTCTTTGGGGGGCCGCACAGCCCTCCATGTACTCGCCAGAGGTAGCCTGACTGCCATTAGGTACCGAGATGAGATCCTCAGACCCCTTGTGAGACCATATGCTGGTGCGGTTGGCCCTGGGTTCCTCCTAATGCAAGACAATGCCAGACCTCATGTGGCTGGAGTGTGTCAGCAGTTCCTGCAAGAGGAAGGCATTGATGCTATGGACCGGCCCGCCCGTTACCCAGACCTGAATCCAACTGAGCACATCTGGGACGTCATGTCTCGCTCCATCCACCAACGCCACGTTGCACCACAGACTGATCGGGAGTTGTCGGCTGCTTTAGTCCGGGTCTGGGAGGAGATCCCTCAGGAGACCATCCGCCACCTCATCAGTAGCCCAGGTGTTGTAGGGAGGTCATACAGGCACGTGGAGGCCACACACACTACTGAGCCTCATTTTGACTTTTTTTAAGGACATTACATCAAAGTTGGATCGGCCTGTAGTGTGGTTTTCCACTTTGATTTTGAGTGTGACTCCAAATCCAGACCTTCATGGGTTGATAAATTTGATTTCCATTGATAATTTTTGTGTGATTTTGTTGACAGCACATTCAACTATGTAAAGAAAGGAGTATTTAATGAGATTATTTCATTCATTCAGATCTAGGATGTGTTATTTTAGTGTTCCCTTTATTTTTTTGAGCAGTGTAGTTAACTACATTTCTCAGTAGCTTGGTGGCAGCGTTGCTGTTTTCTGAATCAAATAGCTTTTCAGTAACAAAGTACTTTTATTGACCGAGTAGCTTCCACACACACTACATTTTCCGAAGCATTTCTGAATGGTCAGTAAGAGACGCCACCGCCGATTTTTAATTTTATTTAAATATACTAGTGGTGCATGTATGAAAGTGGAGGAGCAGTAATGCTAAAGAGTACCTTGTCTTTGAGAGTACTGAGTGGACCATGGTGAGATAGAAAACAACACGATTGTAAATGCCTATTTTAATATACCACTTATAAGAAATCATACTTAAAATGTTTGATCATTTTCTTTCCCTTCTCTCAGTGTCTGCATCCCGTCTTAGCTTATGAGCTTATTTTCCACACAACAATTCAGGTTTATTTACCCACATTAATACATCATAGTGGCTCAATGCACCATATTGGTGATCACTCAATCCTTACTGGATATATTTACTCTAATTACAAATTCATATCACATCAGAGTTCCTGTGTGTGAGAACTGTTTGAAAAAATAAAAACATTCACTAACTAACAAACTATCTAGTAACTGATGCCAACATCAGCAGCAAAAGCTGTTCCAAAATTTACAATCCACAACTTTCTCAATCAAACCTGTAGCCTTTTACAAAAAAGGTTGAATTGAGAGCAACTGGACTTCTGACACGTCCAGATGCTCCCGATTCAACTTTTCTTGGATAACCATGACCTGAATGAATCTTTACAGATGTGTAGGTTTGTCTAACCCTCTTGTTCTCCCTCTCAGCACAAGAATCACAGGGGGTTCAGTGGAGCCTGAAGATGATCTGCAGTGATGTTTTTAATAAACCAAACATTAAGCCAGTGAAGTGTTCTTTCTCTGTGGAAAAAGTACCTGACATATTTTTTGTTGTTTGCCTCTTTAGTGATTGTAAGTTGCTCCTGTTGACCTGAGTCAACATTTTTTCCTCCTCTCCATGTCAGCTGGGAAACCAAACATTCATACTCATTTTTCTGACAGACTGCAGCAGCATCTCCACACAGCACAATAAACCGTGCTGTAGAGTGTTGTAAGACAGTTCAGACACAAACCACTTAACATGCTGTTTTCTGAGTTTATTGGAGATTTATTAAATTAATACTTGGCAATAATTGATGGTCACCTGTCTGTTCTATCTGAAGTCATAAAGATTACATTAGTCATTAAGATCAATTAACCCTGATCCCATGGGATCACTAAAAGGAATGTTAGAAAGGTAAATCTGATCTGAATTTTAAACGTGTTTTCAAGAGCAACACACTTTCCAATGTAAGGTTGGCCAAAAAATGTCAACAAGGTGGGTGATTGTAGCTGTTGTCAAAAATATATGTCTTTCTTTATTAAAAAATTGTAATGTAATGTAACTCCATACACGTGTCACTGTGCTGTGCAAATATTGTAAATCAACGCATTTATTGTATAAATGACCGAAAATCGCTCAAAATCGCCGTTTCTCTCGCTCATTTTCAATTGCCCGCCTAGGACTTCCGGGAACTATCTGCGGTCTCCATGAACATCACGACGGTCAAGCATTTTGGACCCCTGCTGACGCGACTCTCTCTTTACAGGGCTCTGCCTGTATGTGCAGCCGGCAGAAGCGCTTCCTGTGACGGTGACATCATCCTTGGGTTGATGTCTGCGACTTTGCTGCAGGGGAATAAAGACGCGCGCGACTGAGTTTATTTTCTATGTGATAGTTACTGTAACAGCTCTTGTGAGAAGGATCAGGACAGCTGATCTGGACAGCTCGTCCTCTAGTGAGGAGGAAACTTTGATATGTAGAGGCAGAAACTTGTTTCCATGAGATGAAATGAGATCTCTCTCTCTCTCTCAGGCCTATTTCCATAATTGTTTAAGTTGCAGTGTTGCCAGAACACAAATTCACATAAACAATGTATAATTAGTAAACAATGAAATGACATAAAAACTAAAGAAAGAGGGGGGAAAACACTATACAGGCCTGTTACATTGAAAATATGTCTTGCTTTTGACAAGCAGTAGAATATTTCAAAGGAACAATTATTAACCTAGAAAATCTGCACTTCCTGCAAGTGTGTGGGTGTGTGAGAGAGTGTGAGTTCCTTTGATCTTCTTATTGATTATTAACAGAGAGTACAAACCTCGCTAGACTAAACTACAGGTCGTATCAGCGAAATGACCTGACCGGGAGCAGCAGAAGGCATTTCTGAACGATTTGATATATTTTTTGTGTGGATAAAGTTGAAAAAAAGTGACCACTTCGGCGAGTTGAAAAACTGGTACGTTCTGCTCTGGTCAAGAAATTTTTAGGAGAATTTATAGTGGCTCCCAATGGAGGATTTTCTGTCACTCTTGTCCTTTGGAAGATAACAGACACAAATCTATAAGTCCGAGGGATTTACTAAACACATGTGAGGAACCACAACAAAAATACCTACATTTCTAGCATAATTTGATGCCTGAAGAGTTAAAATTGTGGTCAGGGCAGCGAGTTAAAAATAAATTTTTACGATGAAATTTTAAGCTGGCTCCACTCTGACGAGGTCACGTGCTCTAACTCTAACATTCCGCTCCATCCGCTGCCATTATAAACTCAGAAAGTGCTTGAAATCTTTATAAAACTATAATAGAGATGGTGAAAAAAACTGCAGAAGCTATCAAAAAGTTGAATACACGTTTAATAGAGAAAAGATTTGTAAACAATTGACAGTTGAATTGATGAGCCTTTGAAAGTTGAAGTTTTAAGAGTTGAAGATTTCTCCATTCACTTAAATGTTAAAAATTGCACAAAAAGCCTAATAGTTTAAAATGTATAAAAGGTAGAATTTCCTTAAAAAGCTCAACATTGTAATAGTTGAATAGTTTTTGTAGCACAAAGTATGCAGTAAGAGTAGTCAAGCAAAAAACGTACGGAAGAAGAAGAAGAAGATCTAGAAAAGCTATTTCTGAAGAAATTGCGGTGTGAATGCTGTCTGCTGAATGGCTTGCGCTAAACTGAATTGCTGTCATGAACAAATTTGAATAGTATAAATGTATGAAAGATGTGGAAAGTTTTAAGGACTGTAGAAAAGCTGACGCTAAACTGAACTGCTGGCTTTAATGTGCAGAAAGTAGCTCAAGGACTATGAAATCTTGGAAACATGGGAAATGTTCTAAAGAATATGAATAAGATTTTAAAGTTGAATAAAGTTGAATTTAGGAGATGTCTGATGAGCTTGCCGTTATTCCCTCCCTGTGTTACCTATATCCTGCCTACGTAACACGTAGCATCTGCTGCACGCAAAAACTTTGGCTTTAAAACTTCATACAACAAGACCCAAACAAAGACGAGCTGAACGCAAAATAGGTCAGTAACCTGAGGTGAGTGAACATGTTTAGCTCAGAATCGGCCATCTAACGTCAGCTTGCTTCTTGCTTCAGCTACGACCTACGAGAGGTTAACTCCGACTGTCGTTCGTTATGAAAAGATGAATGAGCGTTTGTTTACTTGCCAAACTTGTGGTGGTCGGTTAACGTAATCATTTACGTCCCGCTGGCTGCCGTCACGTTAATTATTACCGTAAGCTAGAGAGAGGTTACAGGTTTCAGTTTTTCCTCCAGGATTTTTCCTCCAGGAGCGAAACCCCAACATGTCTCAGCAGCTCTTGTGTCCATGAGCATGCGATGCACCTTAGAACAGCTTCAAACTGCAGTGTTTCCCAGTTTAATGTGAGCTTTAGATTAATGTTTTGGTGCTGGTTTGGGGGTGCTTCCCAATGAAAAATATGTAACTTCACATCACATTGGGCCGTTATTTTCACCATATCTCTGAACAAATAGTTGGAAAAGCTAAAGCAGATGATAAATAACCAACAGCCAAAGATCAGTCTGATGGAGGAACGACAACCTTTAGATCTGGAGAAAGTAATTTGGTTGGTTCTGATGCTCCACAGTGATTTTACAGCGATGGCACAGCATGTTTTGGGCATCAGCCCCTAAAACCCTGTTAATGTGACCTCAGAATCATTATAGACACGACTGTTCACGTTGCCTTCTGTGACATTTATCTGTAGACATTAATATAAAAAACAGGCAGCGTGAGAAACCTCCTCCCTTCTGAGGTGCATTTTATTTGCACATTAAAATCCAGAAAGAAACGTCTCCTCATGAGCTTAACAGGACGAGTTTGCATCAGTAATTAGCTTCACTAAGCTCAGCTCCTCCAGTCACCTCCGACTGAAACCTGAAAAATAATTGAACCAGTCTGTGCAGGACGGAGCTGCAGGCTGCGCCAGTTTAGTCTCAGTTTGGACCTGATGTTCTCAACATGAACACGTAGGCAGTAATAAAATGCAGCTTCCAGTTACTTTCTATAAATGAGCTAATGTTCTGTAGCTGCTGTAGAAGCTGCTCAGGCTGAAGGGGAGATGTTCGCTAACTCAGCGCTAACAGGCTTCACTTTCCCAGCAGCTGGGAAACAACAGACTTTTCTTGGCCTTGAGAAGCCGACACGCTGTAACAGACACCGGACATTTACTGCCAGAATATTTTCCTCCGCTCGCGTTCACGTCACTTTCTGCCGTTGGACAATCAAACGCTCGCTGCGCAGCACCTGATTCAGAGCGACGCTGCTCTTATATCATCTGTCACGTGTGTTCTGCACTGAAGAGGACAGGAAGCGAGCCGAGCGCTGAGGGCTGCCGCGCTCCCACAGAGTGCGAGTGAAAACATTTGTTAAATGTAAAAGCTCCGTATTTGTATAGCGCCTTTCTAGTCTTTTCGACCACTCAAAGCGCTTTTACATCTACATTCACCGTTCATGCCCAAGTAGCGAATAGTTTAATGATCGGGCTGAGTCCCGGGCCCGCGGTCGGGCTGAGTCCCGGGCCCGCGGTCGGGCTGAGTCCCGGGCCCGCGGTCGGGCTGAGTCCTGGTCCCACTGCAGTCACCTGTCTGTGTTGCAGGTGTTAAATGCCATGCTGAAGGAGGTGTGTGCTGCTCTGCTGGAGGCCGACGTCAACATCAAGCTGGTCAAACAGCTGAGAGAGAACGTCAAGTGAGTATAAAACGCCTGATCCAGGATCTGAACCTGGTCCGGTTCTGTCCAGCAGCTGTGTCTGAACTGTGGTTTTGTCCCTGCAGGGCTGCCATAGATCTGGAGGAGATGGCTTCAGGTCTGAACAAGAGGAGGATGATCCAGCACGCCGTCTTCAAGGAGCTCGTCAAGGTCGGGTCATCAGGCCTGGAAAAGTCCTGGAAGAGTCTGGGAGACAATTATTTTTAAACCTTATAGAAAAATGTGATTCTAAACTTTAAAGTAAAATTTACCTGAGTCATCAAGTAAACTGAGAATTAACTACAGGGTGTGTGTATATTATGTGTACTGTGTGTATATTATGTGTGTATATTATGTGTACTGTGTGTATTTCCAGCTAGTGGACCCCGGTGTGAAGGCCTGGACTCCCACAAAAGGAAAGAACAACGTCATCATGTTTGTTGGTCTGCAGGGCAGCGGGAAAACTACAACCTGCTCAAAGGTGACACGACGCACCTGAGCCATAACCCCGCCCCCTGTCTTAATCCAGATTTAACAGTAGTTTGATGCAGAGCGCCCCCTGCTGTCTGTCTGTCGTCACACTGACTGCTTTGTTTCATGCAGCTGGCCTATTATTACCAGAGGAAGGGCTGGAAGACGTGTCTGATCTGTGCCGACACCTTCAGAGCCGGTAAACACCCCACACGCCGCTTCACCCGACACGCCGCTTCACGCACCTTCAGTGACCCGCCACGGCGCTTCACCTGACACGCCGCTTCACGCACCTTCAGCTTTGGTATTTCAAATGTCTCAGCAGCAGATTTTCATCCTCGATGATCCTCCTCTCTTCTCTCAGGTGCCTTCGATCAGCTGAAACAGAACGCCACTAAAGCCAGAATCCCGTTCTACGGCAGGTGAGTTGGTCCTCGACGCTCACACAGGTGGCGTCCTCTGCGGTCTGCTGAGTGTGTCACACTGTGTGTTGTGTTCAGTTACACAGAGATGGACCCGGTGGTTATCGCCGCAGAGGGTGTCGAGAAGTTCAAAGGCGAGAACTTTGAGATCATCATCGTCGACACGAGCGGGCGACACAAACAGGAAGACTCGCTGTTCGAGGAGATGCTGCAGGTCTCCAACGCTGTGGTGAGTACCTGAACGCACCGCCAGTACCTGAGACAGTCCAGTGTTTTTCTTCACCTCCAGATGTTTCTCTCTTTCTGTGTTTCCATAGCAACCGGACAACATCGTGTACGTGATGGACGCGTCGATCGGTCAGGCCTGCGAGTCTCAGGCCAAGGCCTTTAAAGACAAGGTGGACGTGGCGTCCGTGATCGTCACCAAACTGGACGGGCACGCTAAAGGAGGAGGAGCTCTGAGCGCGTAAGACCCGTCGTGATGTCACAGCTCTGTGTGATGTCAAAGTGACTCTTCTTCTGCTGCTTCCTGTCGGCGTTGTGTTGACGTTCTTCTTCTGCTGTTTCCTGTCAGCGTGGCAGCCACCAGGAGCCCGATCATCTTCATCGGAACAGGAGAACACATCGACGACTTCGAGCCGTTCAAGACTCAGCCGTTCATCAGCAAACTGCTCGGTAAACACTCCCGTGGTCACGCAGCACCTGATGAATTCTGCTCTTATTCAGATATGTGCAACCTGCAGTAAATAACATGTTGTTTCCATGGAAACGCTCCTCTTCCTGTCAGGGATGGGCGACATCGAGGGTTTGATTGACAGAGTGAACGAGCTGAAACTGGACGACAACGAGGAGCTGATCGATAAACTGAAACACGGTGAGATGTGACACGTTGCATTGTGGGATTGTTAGACGTGTTAGCAGAGCTGAAATTTAACTCAAGTGGAGGAGAGTAAAACTAGTGGAGAACACGCGTTGCATTATGGGTATGATCACTGACCTGTGACCTCTGACCTCCAGGGCAGTTCACCCTCAGAGACATGTACGAGCAGTTCCAGAACATCATGAAGATGGGACCCTTCGGACAGATCATGGTAAACGCCAAACTCTGACCTCCAGCTGACTGACTACGGAATCCCGCTTATTCAAAGTCTATGGGGAGCGGCTACCTTACTGCACAAGGCATGCTGGGATACCTGGCGACGCCTCCTAAATGTATGCAGTGGGCGTGCACCGTACGGATGCGTTCACACAGAAGTGCACCGCGGTGACGTAGAAAGTCAAAGCAACACAAAATATTGAACTGAAAGATCTGAGGGGCGGAGCTTCTGCTCGCCACAGAGCAGAGCGGTCCCTGCTGTTATCAGGTCTGTTACCTGATTCCAGCCATCGTTGTCGTCGTCATCGTTGACCCTGATGGATCCAAACTCCATCCAGAAAACGAGCGTTTCAGAAGTTGACCGACCCGACAGAGCATGACTTCATGTTTTTGACAAATCGCATCATGATGTCGTTACTTTGATCCGTTTATTGAAACTAAGGCTGCGTTCAGACCGCAGGCCTTAATGCTCGGTTTGTTTTTGTTTGACAGTTCACATTATAGTTTAAATGCGGTCCATATCAGACTCCAGCGTGAACTGTCCGCAGCCTGAAAGAAGAACACGACGTCACGCGGCAGCAGCTGTTGCAGGCTGCAGAAGTAAAGAAGGAGCGACAGAGGTTAACTCCGGTTAGCTCGCGGAATACTCCCGTTTTTTTTAAATTGTCCTCTTGTGGCTCACATTTCTCCCGAATTATGACGAGTGTCACGACTTTCTGTTCATTTCTTTACGGTTTCTGGCGCTGGACAATGCAACTGCCCCACAACTCCCCCCACTGCGTCCGCTCAGACAGGCAGCGTGCATGTAACTCAGAAGAGCTCCGGTCTGCTGGATTTCAGGTGTAAGAAAGGGAATCTGAGCAGATGACGGCGAGTTAGAGGGCGAAGAGAGCCACATCTTTAATTATGGCGTTTTGTGGAGCTTTTCCGTTGAGCGCGGCTCCGTCTGCAGCAGAACAGCTGCTCTACAGTGACGTCAAAGTCGCATCAAATGCGACCTGAGAGTCCAGACTGAGGTCGCATTTAAAAAGATCCGATCTGGATCAGATTTGGACCACATGTGGAAGCGGTTCCATGTGACTCGGCCTGTTCACGCTGTCAGAAAGATCTGAGTCACAGAATCAGATTTGGGTCCCTTTGATCTGCAGTCTGAACGCAGCCTCAATCACAAACACAGGTGATCCAGCATCAAACTCTCTGTGTGAACACACCTGTAGACTAGACGGTCACATGACATACAAAGGCCTAAGTCATGTGACCTTGGAACACATTTAAAGTCCCGAGTTTTGAGGCTCGAGACACGTTTACATGTTTGTAGGAAGCTTGTTGGTTGTTGTTTGAAACCCTGAAGTAGCCGACTGATGAACTGTTCTGTTTCTGTCTGCGATGCGTTCAGGGGATGATTCCTGGTTTCGGTACCGACTTCATGAGTAAAGGAAACGAGCAGGAATCAATGGCCCGACTGAAGAAACTGATGACCATCATGGACAGCATGAACGACCAGGGTAACACTCTACTGACATCAGCAGCATGCTAAGCTAAAGCTCGCTAACCTCAGCGAGCTTGTTATCAGATAAGTTGACAGCGTTGATCAGCTGCAGCCCCAGAACGTCTGTGTCAATCCTTACTGCTAAATATTATCAGTCTCCTCCCTGTACTGGTTTCACTGGGTCATGATCTCCGTCTGCCTCCTCAGAGCTGGACAGTAAAGACGGAGCCAAACTGTTCAGTAAGCAGCCCAACAGGATCCAGAGGGTGGCCCGGGGGTCCGGGGTCGCCACCAGAGACGTCCAGGAGCTGCTGACTCAGTACACCAAGTTCGCCCAGATGGTCAAGAAGATGGGCGGCATCAAGGGGCTGTTTAAAGGTAACGTGTTAGCATCTGGCTAACGGCTGCCGTTTCCCGTCTCTGAATCCTTCTGCTGCGTTCATCTGTCGGCCGCCTGAGGCCAACGCCGCTTTTATTCATCATGGCTGAGCACGATGCTCCACGATGACTCGTTCTGACCACAAACCAAAGAGATCCAGTTGACTGTGACACCGGAGGCACAAGGAGACCTTCACGTTTCAGAACTGTGTTCTTAAAGAATGACTCAAAGCAATGAATCGATAATAAAACATCTGAGATAAAATTTAATCTATGAATGTTGTAGCTTTAGATTTTATCTGCGGCTTTGAACCTGTCCTGACGTGTGTTTGGCGTTTTCCAGGAGGAGACATGTCGAAGAACGTGAACCCGTCTCAGATGGCCAAACTGAACCAGCAGATGGCAAAAATGATGGACCCCCGAGTCCTGCACCACATGGGTGAGTCCACCTGGTCCATCACACCTGCAGGAGGATTCTTACAGTGTCGGGACTTTATTCAGACGTGACGCTAACACGGGAATAGTAACATGTTAGACCCCCCCCGCCCCCCCACAGATCAGACTGACACCTGGTCCAGTTGACCCGTAACGACATACGGACTAAACGGCGTGTTGTGGTCATGTGCTGTGTGTTTCAGGTGGGATGGCCGGCCTGCAGTCGATGATGCGGCAGTTCCAGCAGGGAGCCGCCGGCAACATGAAAGGCATGATGGGATTTAACAACATGTGACCGCCGACCAACCAGCTGCCTTAAAATATGACACCTTCAAATTAAAGCCCCGCCTCCTGACAGGTGGAGAGGGGCGGGGCTTAGAGAGGGGGGAGAGAGAGCGAGCAGGAAGTGTAGAAAGAGAAAATAAAAACAGGATGTTTGGGGTTTGATTCTGTCCTCTGCTGCTTCACACCGAAAATTTAAAAAAAACACTGATTTAAAGAAGCAGTTCGTCATTTTAGCAAGTTTCTTCTTCAGGTGTTTTAGAGAAACATCTGACGGGTACCAGATGTTGGACTGCTCCTTTAAACGACGCAGAGGAGGGGGAGGAAGATGAGCTGGTTGTTTTTGGGCTCGTTAATTTAATTCTGTATAAGATGTTTGTGTATAAGATTTAAACGGATCAGAGTCTGTCCTGATTGGCCAGGAGACGCCACATGGTGATGATGATGAAGATAACATTAGTTAGTGACAGTATTTTTGTCATATAATAAAAATTTGTATTGCACCATTTTAAACTGCAGTGTTTTTATTACCAGCTGTCTGAGTGAAGTGCAGTCAGGAACCTTCTCAGGTGAGCAGAGGTGAAGGTCTGAGCAAGGAACCCAAACTGGAACCTGGTTCCACAGGAGAGGAGCTTGATAGCTGAACGCTCTGGCTCCTAGTCTACTTTTGGAGACTCTGGGAACCACAAGTAACCCTGCATTCTGGGAGCGCAGTGCTCTGGTGGGGTAGTAAGGTACTATGAGCTCTTTAAGATAAGATGGTGCCTGACCATTAAGAGCTTTGTATGATTTTAAATTCTATTCTGGATTCTATTCTGATGGTCTCGAGCGTTTCAGCCAGAAACCTTCCTGAAGAAGCTGCAGGATGACGAGCGGCCGGGTCTCCTGCCAGTCAGCCGGGACATTTTAGCTGTTCTGCTTTTAGCCTTTATGTAAAGAGAAAAATGAGGCGGTGGGCCGTCAGTGTACAGCAGTACAGAGGCTCGCTGTGTCTGGAGCCTCTGTACTGCTGTACAGATGTTGAAACTCTGCAGCCTGTAGGGGGCGCCGACCACACTTAACTCAGGCTGGTTTCATCTCCGTCTGTCTCTCAGGTCTCCAGTTATTAGCCACGGCCAGTCGGGATCGTCTGATCCACGTCCTGGATGCAGGCAGAGAGTACAGTCTGGTTCAGACTCTGGATGAACACTCGTCATCCATCACTGCCGTCCGATTCGCTGGTGAGTCGCGGCATGTTACAGTTGTTGGTAGAAATAAACTCTGCTGCTGATGTTTCTCCTCTGACGTCACCTTCTTCCTGTCTGTCAGCCAATGAGGGAAAGGTGAGGATGATCAGCTGTGGAGCCGATAAGAGCGTCTACTTCCGCACCGCTCAGCAGGTGAGAGCAACACCTGAGTGATGTCACAAAGTAGCTCTTCTGTTTTCCTGAGTGATAAAACTCAAATCCCTTAACTCACAAAAAACACTGATATTCTGACATTAAAGTGATAAATGTATGCAATAAAATTCACAAATTTGCGATAAAATCACAAATTTATGAGACAAAATAAACAAATTTGCAAGAAAAAAATTTATAAAACTTAAATTTACGAAAAAGTAAATTTATGTGATACTACTAATTGATATTCTCAGATTAAATACATTTTTGTGATAAAACTCACATTTTGTTAGATTCTGAGACTAAAGTGGTAAATTTATGCGATAAAAAGAACAAATTTGACTTTAATCTTGCAAGTTTTGAGATTTTTCTGTGAATATCCCTCCATAATTTCCCCCATAAAAGAAAAATCTACAGTGGCCCTAATACGCCGTGGTAGTTTCCATCCACCGGTTTATATGCACACCTTCAGTTGGCACACAAAACAAATTTCAGAAATTTAGAAGTTAGCTCCACCAGCTGTTTATCTCCATTATCCAATCAGCTGCCGTAGATGCAAACAAGCAGCATGTCACGATGTCTTTCCTCGAAATTCAGTTACAATTGGAGCCAATTTTGGATTAAAGTTTGAGAAACAGAATCTGTTTTGTTTCCGTCTTTCGCAGATGGAGGAGGGCTTAGAATTCACTCGGACTCATCACGTGGTGAGGAAGACGACGCTGTACGACATGGACGTCGAACCAACCAGGAAGTACGCAGCAGTGGGCTGTCAGGACCGCAGCATCAGGTAACGCACACACCTGTCTGAGAGCGTGCGTGTTAATCCGCCCGCAGCTAAAACAAACATGACGCTTCAGTCTGCAGGCCGGATTATTACCCAGCAGCAGGTGGATTAGGATTAACTGCCATGATGCTTCTTCTTCTCTTGTCTCTCTCTCCCTTCTGGTGCCCTCATTTATTTCTTGACAAACAGCAATACGACGTCATCCCTCAGTTGCTGACCCTTTATCATTACACTAAATGTACAAACTCTGATGGTGCGTTCATGCGCTGTGGGAACCTCGGCCGCCTCAGATTTCAGACAGTCGGCTGGAGAACAGCAGGAAAAGTTTCCATATAGACGTTATTTTATTTAATAAGCTCCATGTTTATTTATTGTTTCCAGGTTTAACATACTGTTTGGCAGCAGAACTCAAATTTCATTTGCATTCATTCATGTGTTCATTCATTCTGGCATGAACGTTCGATATGAATTAGTTGTTAGCTTTATGGTTTCCTGTCCGAGCCTGGTCTGGCTGCTCTGTGTTGACCTGTGAGATCAGGCCGCCACCTGCTGGTCAGAGTAGGAACATACCACACCGTCATATGTCTCGCAGCATTCAAGACATGGATCTGCTGCGGCGGGAAGCTTTAGGACTGACACCACGAAGACAGAGAGCAGCAGTCCGACGCTACGTCCACACAGAAACAACAGGAAAGGGAAGAAGAGGCGTTAGTAAGATGTATTAATGGGATATTTATTCATACAGGAGGAGGAGCTCAGTGTAGCAGAATTATTACGAACCAGACTGTTTCTTCAATCATTTCTTTCCTCCTCCTGCAGGATCTTTAACATCAGCAATGGGAAACAGAAGAAGCTGTATAAAGGCTCTCAGGGCGAGGATGGGACTCTCATTAAGGTAGGTCACATGACCCCCCCCAGTCAGTCTGCTGTTTCATTAGCATTTAGTCCACAGGCGTTAACCTCCTCTTCCTCCTCCTCGTCCTCCTCAGGTGCAGATCGACCCCTCAGGTCTCTACATCGCCACCTCCTGCTCAGACAAGAACATCAGTATATTTGACTTCTACTCCGGAGAGTGTGTGGCCACCATGTTCGGACACTCGGGTCAGTAGATCACCGTCTCATGCGTGGATGTATTGATCCGTGTATCTATGTGTGTACTGTGTGTACTTATCTGTGTGAGTAACGGTTATTTCTCTGTCGGCCTCTCAGAGATTGTCACGGGTCTGAAGTTCAGCAGCGACTGCAGACATCTGATCACAGTCTCTGGAGACAGGCACGTCTTATTTTTCTTAATTTGGCAGAGATGAATGCATTAGACATGAAGTAGGTTACCATGGACACAGGTTTCTAGCCCCTGTCCCTGGTTATGTCAAAACAAACTGATGATCAGTGTGTGTAAACATGAACTTATTTGCATTTTACATCAAAACCTTTAGAAAGATTTCTATGAGAGTACTAATGAACCCTCTGCGCGTGTGTGTGTGTGTGTGTGTGCAGCTGTATCTTCGTGTGGCGTCTCAGTCCAGAGTTGACCATCAGGATGAGGCAGCGACTCGCTGACCTCCGACCTCCCAGCAGCACTCAGAACTCCCAAAATGCACCTCAGCAAAAAGTGGTAAACCTCAGGTAAACGTCGGTCTTGTTTCACAGCTGCTGTCGACACCTGAAGTGTTCAGTGGTCATTTAAGACCTACGCTGACGAATTTCTCACGACTTCGGCCAGCAATAAAAACTTTTGCCGTTTGTAAGAGGAACATGAGGAGGGAGGAATGTACGGTCAGTTTTCTCAACAGGGAAATATTAACGAGTAAGACGGCGACTCGTAGTGTTTTAAACAAGTGAAGAAGGTGATAAAAACAGAAAGTACCTGCCAAGTCCAAACCCTTTACCCTACACACACACACACACACACACACACACGTGTAAATCCCCTTTCTGCTGCCATGTGATTGGCTGATTAGCTATTTGTTTTAGGTGTACCTAATAAAGTGGTCGGTGTGTGTGACAGATATGAGACTAAATAGTGTTTGTTGCAGCAGCAGCGAGGCGTCGTCTGCTCGTGTCGTCACCATGTCGTCTGACAGCGACAAGGAAGAGGAGGAGGAGGAGGAGGAAGAGGCGCTCCGCTGTCCTTATACGGTCACAGCAGGAAGACTGGAGGAGGAGACAGGTCTGTTACCGTGGCTACACGACATGCTAAATTAGAAATACGTTATTGCTCCCATCGAGGAAATTCTTTAAAATGAGAATCGGTGACGTCCAGTCAGTGTTTCTGTGTTTAATCAGAAGCTAACGTGTCTTTAACTGTGTTTAAAGACACGTTAGCTTTTATTCTATTGATAACAGAAACGTGACTCATTCGAGCTTTAAAATGTACACGGACTCGTATTCAGGCTGGAAATGAAAATCCACTGTTTTCCTGCAGAAACGTCTGATGAGAAGTTGGACTCTCAGGACTCTCAGAGCGGCAGAGACAGCAGGAAGGTCGGTGGGCGTTCAACTGAACATTCAGCGCAAAGTGTGAACGTTTGTACAAAGAAACAGCCTTAATGAATAAATGCTGACTCCTCAGGAGGTTCTGGGGGGTCGACTCCCTCGCCGTCGCTGGTCCAGGAGGACGGGCAGCGCGGACGGTGTCCTGATGGTCAAGTCCATGTTGGACCTGAGACTGCTGGACTCGTTCTCCCCCGACAGACCGGAGGAGCAGCAGGCGGAGCAAGAGGAGGTCAGGACACTAACGGATACAAACCAAACCGCTAATTTCTCCTACATGAGCTGAACGTGGCGTTAACCTGACCTTATGTCCGGTCCCCCCAGGTGAAGACACGCCCCCCTGAGGTTAGCACCTCCCCCTGCAGCCAGATGAAGAGGGGCCAAGACGTAGAGGCGGGGCTTCACAGGCCCTATCGGGAGCTGGGGAGCACCGTGAGTCTGCAGGTCACCACTGCATGGGTGAGAACACGCACTACCCAACCTCAAGCTTCACTTACCAGCTTCTTCCGGAGATCTTGACCGTATTTCGTGGTCTTCTTCAGCGAATAGAACTTGCTCGTTGTGACAGCACTAGAGCTTCAGTCACGTGATACGAGCCGGTCAGATGGTGTGTGATTCTGTCTGTCCAGGCGGAGGACGAGGAGGCGAGGACCAATCAGAGGCCAGACTTCATCCGGCTTTCCAATCAGAGCCTAGACAGGGAGAATCTGGTGCTATATCCTGACCAATGGGAGGACAGCGTGAGCCTGGCAGGAAGGTAGGGTGGATCAGGTCAGATTCTGTTTGCGTGAAATGTTCCTGCTTTAAAACCCCTCCCCTTCCTGTCAGTGAGTTCCAGGTGAAGGAGGCGTGTCCTGCTGCAGCAGGTGGACGGCGTGACAAACCCAGTCCAGACAGCGGATGCTCACTGGGATTCAGCTCCAGACTGTCCAGTCCTGTCAGACCTGCAGGAGACGGTGAGACGCAGACAGAGGCTTTTACTTTGGTAAAGGATCCGAGTACTTCCTCCAGATCCACCTGCAGGGGACAGCGAGACGGTTTCAGACCCAGAGTTACTGTCTCACTCGCTTCCCCATGTCCGACAGACTCATTCTCAGTCTCTGTGACAGACGGAACTTTTGCGAGATAAAACTCACAAAATTACAAGAAAAACATGAATTTACGAGATAAAAGTTCTAAATTTGTGTGTACTTTTAATTTGTTAGTTTTATTTCCAAACTTGCATTTCTATAATTTCTACATTTGTGAGCATTTTTCTTGTAACTGTGAGTGTTTTGCCTGCAAATTGTATTATTTTATAATGATTTGATGATTGAATCATTTTAATAACTGTGATGTTTGTTAGTAACATTGAGGTTTTGACTGTCGGTCGGACGCAACGAGCGGCGTGAAGGCGTCTCTTTGGGCTCTGGGTAACCGTGACGGCAGAATCTGTACAAACCAAAGAATCAGTGGACTGATGGAGGGAATAATCAGCTGCAGTCTAATATCTGAGCTGAATCTGGGGAAAGGAAGTATCATAGTACAACAGGGACATTTTAAAGACTTGAAACATATTTATTTTACAGTGTAGTATTAGTACTCGTACTGCAGTTAAGAATCCAAACACTTCCTCCAGTACTGCAGACAGACTGTCTCACCTATAATCTGTCTCTCTGTCAGACTCTGAGCCCACAGAGCCTCTCAGCACAGATGGAAACTCCTCTGAGCTGGAGGAGGATGAAGAGGAGGGAGGTGGAGGAAGAGGAGGAGGAGGAGGAGGAGGAGAGGTCAGGGCCCCTCAGCTCGTCCCTCAGACTCCAGACCAGGAAGCTTTCCTGAAGGAACACTTTGTGACCCTGGCCGACCTCTCAGGTACAGCAGGAGCCCACATCCTGAAACACACCACCACCGTCAGCGCGACACCGTCAGCGCGACAGCGATTACGACACCGTCAGCGCGACAACGATTACGACACCGTCAGCGCGACACCGTCAGCGCGACACCGTCAGCGCGACACCGTCAGCGCGACACCGTCAGCGCGACACCGATTACGACACCGTCAGCGCGACACCGATTACGACACCGTCAGCGCGACACCGATTACGACACCGTCAGCGCGACAGCGATTACGACACCGTCAGCGCGACAACGATTACGACACCGTCAGCGCGACACCGTCAGCGCGACACCGTCAGCGCGACACCGATTACGACACCGTCAGCGCGACACCGATTACGACACCGTCAGCGCGAC
>NC_060160.1:353957-355390 GCF_021292245.1 Micropterus dolomieu | reverse complement strand
TTTTTCTTGTAACTGTGAGTGTTTTGCCTGCAAATTGTATTATTTTATAATGATTTGATGATTGAATCATTTTAATAACTGTGATGTTTGTTAGTAACATTGAGGTTTTGACTGTCGGTCGGACGCAACGAGCGGCGTGAAGGCGTCTCTTTGGGCTCTGGGTAACCGTGACGGCAGAATCTGTACAAACCAAAGAATCAGTGGACTGATGGAGGGAATAATCAGCTGCAGTCTAATATCTGAGCTGAATCTGGGGAAAGGAAGTATCATAGTACAACAGGGACATTTTAAAGACTTGAAACATATTTATTTTACAGTGTAGTATTAGTACTCGTACTGCAGTTAAGAATCCAAACACTTCCTCCAGTACTGCAGACAGACTGTCTCACCTATAATCTGTCTCTCTGTCAGACTCTGAGCCCACAGAGCCTCTCAGCACAGATGGAAACTCCTCTGAGCTGGAGGAGGATGAAGAGGAGGGAGGTGGAGGAAGAGGAGGAGGAGGAGGAGGAGGAGAGGTCAGGGCCCCTCAGCTCGTCCCTCAGACTCCAGACCAGGAAGCTTTCCTGAAGGAACACTTTGTGACCCTGGCCGACCTCTCAGGTACAGCAGGAGCCCACATCCTGAAACACACCACCACCGTCAGCGCGACACCGTCAGCGCGACAGCGATTACGACACCGTCAGCGCGACAACGATTACGACACCGTCAGCGCGACACCGTCAGCGCGACACCGTCAGCGCGACACCGATTACGACACCGTCAGCGCGACACCGATTACGACACCGTCAGCGCGACACCGATTACGACACCGTCAGCGCGACACCGTCAGCGCGACAGCGATCGCGACAGCGATCAGCGATCGCGACACCGTCAGCGCGACACCGTCAGCGCGACAGCGATCGCGACAGCGATCAGCGATCGCGACACCGTCAGCGCGACACCGTCAGCGCGACACCGTCAGCGCGACAGCGATCGCGACACCGTCAGCGCGACAGCGATCGCGACACCGTCAGCGCGACACCGTCAGCGCGACAGCGATTGCGACACCGTCAGCGCGACAGCGATTGCGACACCGATTACGACACCGTCAGCGCGACACCGATTACGACACCGTCAGCGCGACACCGTCAGCGCGACAGCGATCGCGACACCGTCAGCGATCGCGACACCGTCAGCGCGACACCGTCAGCGCGACACCGTCAGCGCGACACCGTCAGCGCGACACCGTCAGCGCGACACCGTCAGCGCGACACCGTCAGCGCGACAACGATCGCGACACCGTCAGCGCGACACCGATTACGACACCGTCAGCGCGACACCGATTACGACACCGTCAGCGCGACAGCGATTACGACACCGTCAGCGCGACAACGATTACGACACCGTCAGCGCGACACCGTCAGCGCGACACCGTCAGCGCGACACCGATC
>NC_060160.1:328912-353857 GCF_021292245.1 Micropterus dolomieu | reverse complement strand
CTACATTTTACTTTAGTTTAGGATACTTTACTGTAGATTACTTTAGTTTCCTTTAGGATACTTTACTGTAGATTACTCTAGTTTACTTTAGTTTAGGATACTTTACTGTAGGTTACTCTAGTTTACTTTAGTTTAGGATACTTTACTGTAGGTTACTCTAGTTTACTTTAGTTTAGGATACTTTACTGTAGATTACTCTAGTTTACTTTGGTTTAGGATACTTTATTGTAGATTACTCTAGTTTACTTTAGGATACTTTACTGTAGGTTACTCTAGTTTACTTGACTTTATGATACTTTACTGTAGGTTACTTTAGTTTACTTGACTTTAGGATACTTTACTGTAGGTTACTTTAGTTTACTTGACTTTAGGATACTTTACTGTAGGTTACTCTAGTTTACTTTAGTTTAGGATACTTTACTGTAGATTACTCTAGTTTACTTTAGTTTAGGATACTTTACTGTAGGTTATTATAGTTTACTTTAGTTTAGGGTTCTTTACTGTCGGTTACTCTAGTTTACTTTAGGATACTTTACAGTAGGTTACTCTAGTTTACTTGACTTTAGAATACTTTACTGTAGGTTACTCTAGTTTACATGAGTTTAGGATACTTTATTGTAGGTTACTCTAGTTTAGTTTAGGATTCTTTACTGTAGGTTTCTCTAGTTTACTTTAGTTTAGGGTACTTTACTGTAGGTTACTTTAGTTTTGGGTACTTAACTGTAGGTTACCTTACTTGTCTTCACTTTACTCAATTAGATCAATGCTTCATGTTGAACAAACTTTCTTTAAATGTTAAATAAGTTGTGTGATGTTTGTTATTGTAAATCAAATAATTAAAAACATTATTATTTTACTCTCTCAAGTCTCATCTACAGGAAGTGTTTTACTTGATGAAAGCAATTTTCAGTCAGCAGAAAATCAGAATCCGTAGTCACGTTACGGATTGAGTGACGTCATGAAAGTTGTATTGCTTTTAGCTAATTTAATATTGATCACTCTGGGCCTCCGTACATTTCACCTGTTGGTTCTTCCTGCAGACGAGTTCGACGAACTGCTGTCGGACAACAAGACGGTGATTCTGCAGAACATCTCCGACGAGCTGAGAGGGCGCCTTCCGGCCGACGCCATGTTCCCCTCTGAGACTACCGCGTACAGCACGGTACTGCAATACTACTGTAGTACTACTACAATACTACTGTGTACAGCAAGGCACTGTTGATATTAATATTAGTGATAGACTAGTAGATTAATCGGGATGATATATCATTATACACAGGTGCATCTCAGAAAATTTGAATATTGTGAAAAAGTGTTTTTTTCCCTGTAATTTAAGTCAAAAAGTGAAACTTTCATATATTTTAGATTCATTTCTCATAAATTTAAATATTTCAGCTCTTTTGTTGTATTTTCTTTGATAGAGACCTTCAGCTCGTCTGTATTGTTGGTCTGGTGTCACTCATAGATTCTCTGAGGGTTCAGGTCAGGTGAGCTGGCTGACCAGTCAATCTCAGTAACATCACGGTCAGCAGACCAGTTCCTAGTGGTTCTGGTCCTGTGGGCAGGTGCCAAGTCCTGCTGGAACAGGAAACCAGCGTTTCCATAAAGCTCGTCAGCAGATGAAGTCTCTAAAGTCTCCTGGTAGACGCTGCTTTGACTCTGGACTTGATAGAACGCAGTGGACCTGCACTAGCAGAGGACTTGACACCCCAGGTCATCACAGACTGTGGAAACTTCACTCTGGACTTCAAGCATCTTGGATTCTGGTCCTCTCCACTCATCCTCTGGACTCTGGGACCTGGATTTGATCTGAAAAGAGGACTTTGGACCACTGACCACCGGTCCAGTTCTGCTTCTCCTTAGCTTGGGTAAAACGTTCTGACTCTGTCTCTGGTTCAGGACTGTGTCTCTTCAGTTGCTGGACTCGTCTGAGCCTGGTGGATCTTGATGACTCCAGCATCAGTCCAGTCTTTGGGAAGCTCCCCCAAGTTCTTGAATCTGCTTTTCTTGACCGTCCTCTGTAGGCTGCGGTCGTCCCTGAAGCTTGTCACCTTTTCCTGCCAAACTTTAACCTTCCTGCCACCATGATCATTACTCATCTGGCCCTTTCAGCAGGACCTGCTGAGGCTCCTGGTGAACCGGGTTAATGAGTTCTGGACAACAGAACCAGACTCAGACATTAAAGTCTCTCCTCAGGTCAACATTTAATTCTTTATTCTAATATTATGAGATGTGGATTTTTGATTTCCTCGAGCTGTAAACTGTCATCAAGATAAAAACAACAGAAGACCTGAAATATTTAAATTTATGTGGAATGAATCTAAAATATATGAAAGTTTCACTCTTTGACTTAAAATACAATTAAAAATTTACTTTTTCAAGATATTCTAATATTCTGAGATGCACCTGCAGATCATCTCTAAAGAAAATCTGTATCTGTCAATCACAAATATTGATGATACTGATGAAGATGATGACGATGAAGATGATGTTGCAGATGCAGCAGCGCTCTCGGCCGACGGTTCACGTCGACAGTTTCCTGTATGATGAAGATCAGGTGGACTCTCTGTGTGAGGAGGGAACCATGAGTCGCTCCTACTGTCTCACCTGCGGATCCTACAGAACCGCGCCACTTGGTGAGGATCATCATCATCATCTTCATCACGCGCTTCGATCTTCCTGCTTCATCATCTTCTTCTGTTTTTCCTCCTGCAGACTTCATCTCGCACTCGTTCTCGATACCTGAGCTTCGGTTTCTGTTCGAGAACGTTCTTCCAGACCTGAGTGGTCAGATGCTGGTGGACGTGGGCTCCAGACTGGGAGCGGTCCTGTACGGGGTCAGTAGAACCCAGTAGATAACATGCTGACAGTTGAAGGAAAGTGAACTGAAAGTTAAAACACTACAGAGGATGCACGATGTCATTAATGTGCGTGTGTTCAGGCGTACGTGTTCAGCTCGGCCTCTCAGCTGATCGGTTTGGAGCTCAGCGACGAGTTCGTCAAACTGCAGAACGACATCCTGCAGAAGTACAAGCTGACGGACCGAATCAAGGTTCTTCACACAAACACACAAAAGAACCGACATGAGTCCGTGTGACTGTTGACAGCAGAAGTCAGTAGAACCAGTTTCTGATGAGTTCCATTTCCTGCAGGTACTCCACACTGACGTCTGCCTGCAGAACGTTCTGCTGCAGAACACGGACGTTCTCATCATGAACAACGTCTTCGAGTTCTTCATGGAACCCAGTGAACAAGTCAGGTCAGGATCCACACTAACACACACTCTGATAGAGAACCCTGTCCGCCACACTGGGTGCCATCAGCAGCCAATCAGCAGAGAGGTTCTAAAGCCTCCAGGTGTGCTGGTTGAAGGTGTGAAACAGCCTCTGCTGCTGGATGGACGAGCTTCTTTCAGATGTGACTGTAAACACAGAGGTTAGATTCAGATGCTAACATTTCTACGTCAGCACACAGCCTGAAGGGAAAACTGAGAGTAATTAATAAATTATATTTCGGCTGTTTATTAATGAATCTTATTGAGAGGAATGAAAAGCTTTAGCCAAGAGGTGTCCTCACTGTTGTTGCCAGCGGTTTAAACATTAACGGCTGTGTGATGTGTTATTTTGAGGGGACAGCAGATTTACACTGTTATACAAGCTGCACACTCACTACTTTACACTGTTATACAAGCTGCACGCTCACTACTTTACACTGTTATACAAGCTGCACGCTCACGACTTTACACTGTTATACAAGCTGCACGCTCACGACTTTACACTGTTATATAAGCTGCACGCTCACTACTTTACACTGTTATACAGGCTGCACGCTCACGACTTTACACTGTTATATAAGCTGCACGCTCACGACTTTACACTGTTATACAAGCTGCACGCTCACGACTTTACACTGTTATACAAGCTGCACGCTCACTACTTTACACTGTTATACAAGCTGCACGCTCACTACTTTACACTGTTATACAAGCTGCACGCTCACGACTTTACGCTGTTATACAAGCTAGACGCTCACGACTTTACGCTGTTATACAAGCTGTACGCTCACTACTTTACAGTTATACAAGCTGTACGCTCACTACTTTACGCTGTTATACAAGCTGTACGCTCACTACTTTACAGTTATACAAGCTGTACGCTCACTACTTTACGCTGTTATACAAGCTGTACGCTCACTACTTTACAGTTATACAAGCTGTACGCTCACTACTTTACGCTGTTATACAAGCTGTACGCTCACTACTTTACAGTTATACAAGCTAGACGCTCACGACTTTACGCTGTTATACAAGCTAGACGCTCACGACTTTACGCTGTTATACAAGCTAGACGCTCACTACTTTACAGTTATACAAGCTGTACGCTCACTACTTTACAGTTATACAAGCTAGACGCTCACGACTTTACGCTGTTATACAAGCTAGACGCTCACGACTTTACGCTGTTATACAAGCTAGACGCTCACGACTTTACGCTGTTATACAAGCTAGACGCTCACGACTTTACGCTGTTATACAAGCTGTACGCTCACGACTTTACGCTGTTATACAAGCTGTACGCTCACTACTTTACACTGTTATACAAGCTAGACGCTCACGACTTTACGCTGTTATACAAGCTGCACGCTCACTACTTTACAGTTATACAAGCTAGACGCTCACGACTTTACGCTGTTATACAAGCTGCACGCTCACTACTTTACAGTTATACAAGCTAGACGCTCACGAATTTACACTGGAGCAAAGAGTCATTTCTTCAGTGTTTCACATGAAAAGATAGAATCAGATATTTACAATAATGTGAGGGGCGTGTCAGTGCCTAGTACCGCCGGCCGGATCCGCTCTGCACATGCTCAGAAGTGGTTCTGTCAGTCAAAGAAGGTCACTGCAGCTCTGCCTGCTCAAAATGATCCAACTAAATCTTTCAAATCAAGATAACAAAGTCTTTTTTAATCTCTGGAGATGAAACTGTTCACTGTGATGTAACAGGAAAATAATTTAGAAATGAAAAACCTGATTCAGCAGGACGTTTTTCATTTCTAACAAAGGAGGCTAACGCTAGCTGCTAGCGACGGCTGCACAGCTGTAGGGTTAGCCAGTTGACGTGCAGACAGTCGCTGACTCAGGTTTAGGCCCACCCCCCTGTGTTGGTTAGGGTTAGTGGGAGGGGCTTTGGGAAGCTGTCAACGCCTTTTATACTAATATAGCTTGCTTCCTTGCTAGCTACTAGCGCTTCCGGTGTAGGTACCAGATGTGCTTGGGGCCTGCGCCTGCTGGTAATGTCACATAACGTGATTGGCTGTACGTTTGTGTGATGACGTGGCAGATGGTGATTGGCTGTATGTCGTAGTGTTTACGGATACTAGTTTTCGGTGAATTAGTGTTACGACGCTAATGTTAGCTGCCGATCCACTTAAGCTAACGTGTGTGAGTGTGTGTGTGTGTGTGTGTGTGTGTGTGTGTGTGTGTGTGTGTGTGTGTGTGTACACATTATTTCCATATTGCCAAAGTAAATGTGAAATAAAAGAAAAAATATTTAATAAAGACCCTGAGCAGATCTGATATCTACATTTATAACTGGGGCACAATTAAATTAGCTACCGTTAGCTTAACTTGATCGGCAGCTAACATTAGCGTTGTAACATTAATACATAGCTAATGCCAGGCTGTGTTAGGTCCTGTTTAATAAGTAGAGCTGCATTTCATTGTATAAGTTCTCCCAGATTATTTAACGGCTCTGGGGTCTCCGTAGTTGATCCGAGGACCCGTTAAAACTATATCTATAAGCACTCCGACGTACAGCCAATCACAATCTGCCACGTCATCAAATAACGCTTTGTCAGCCTTTCTGTAAGCGTATTTGACACCCTGAGATGAGAACAGACAGCAACACAGGAGTAATTATGAACAGGCACTTTTGTGGAAACGTCCTTCAGACAGATAGGGATCCGGCAGGCAGCACGGATTGGGTACCTACAGGGTGTACTCACTCCTGTGAGATCCTGTATATTAATAACGGAACCAGTCGAAGTCTTAAAGAAATCTAAACAAAATAATTTGGTTCATAAACAATCAGAAAATAAAAACATCTGAATCTGAAAACATGTTCATGTTTGATAAAATTCAAACGGCGTCAGAACTTCAGTCGTCTCTCGCCGTTGACCACCGTACATATTTTATCCCCATGTGGTCCGCTGGAAGGGGCGGGGCTTAGGCTCTCTGTTGAGAGCTGGTCATGACATCACTTCCTGTGTAGCCTCTGTTCCTCAGTCTGAAAACATGAAGTGAGGAAGTTTTATTCTGAAACTCTTCAGCAGCTGCAGATCAGAAACTGAAACCTTTATGACTCGAACAGAACTACAGCTGCCATAGAAACGGACGCCATCTTTGTTTGTTCAGATCCATATAATAAATGTTTGATGATCTGAAGACGTTCTGTCCTGTTCAGGTTCTACAGTCGTTAGAAATGTCAGTGAGGTTGTGGATGAAGTTTCTAACTCGTGGAAAATATCCTGGTTTCACTTCAGCTCTTTAAACACACACAGGAAGTGATGCGTGCGTGCGTGTGTGTGTGTGTGTGTGTGTGTGTGTGTGTGTGTGTGTGTGTGTTCAGAGCGTGGAGGTTCATCATGGAGAACTTCAGGAAGAAAGGATCTCTGCTGGTCACCGTTCCCAGTCTAATGGAGAGTCTGAGCCCTCTGCAGGTAAAACACACACACACACACACACACACACACACACACACACACACACACACACACACACACACACACACACACACACACACACACACACGTGCATCACTTCCTGTTTGTGTCCAGCAGGAGGCGCTGCAGCCCGGCTGGGTGGAGGAACTTCCTGTGGACTACGATGTTTACCTGGGCAGAGACACGGACCCTGACGCTCTCCGGCAGATCCACCTGTACAGGGTGGTCTGATCTGAACCGGTCTGGACTGAACTGCATCGCTGTTCCTGGACTGTTCTGGACCGGGGTTCTACAGGTCCCGGCTCCGGACCGGGGTTCAGGACTCTTTAATCCTTGAATAGTGTTGGAGGACTGAGCAAGAGACCAGAGCGAGCTGTGACCCCGTTAAAAGTGAACTCAGTAATGGTGACATCACCACGAGTGTGAACTCCCTGTGATGTCACTCTGCTCACGTTGTTGTCATGGAAACCTCAGGTGTGTCTGTAATAAAGAGTCGAAGAGAAACGGCCCGATGGTTCTGCTGAACGTTTGTTCTGTTAAACGTCTCCTTCATCTTCCCACTGCTTCAGTGATGTCGCCGTGACGTCACTGTGACGACGCAGTGATGTTGCCGTGACGTCGCCGTGATGTCCCCTTTCAAACACAGATTGATGTAATAACTAACTTACAAATAAAGAGTTGCAAACATTTTTCTAAAGAAACTCCTAAAATCCACTCAGGCCATAAACGCTGCTCAGACTGAAGCGGAACCTCACCTGCACAGGTAGCTGCAGGTAGCCGCCGGTTGCCGCCGGTGACCAGCCTCTGTGACCTGACCAGCGCTGCGACAGGCTGCGTGAAAATAAAGAATATAAAACGCATTCAGAGTGCTGAGCTGTTCACTGTCACATCTTAAAGCAGCTGCGAGCTTTCTGCAGATGGTGATGTCATTTCCCAGAGAGCTGATTGGTCAGTACGTGTTTTTATAGAGTTGATCTCTGATCTCAGAACCTGCTCCAGGTGAGCCGCTCAGCATCGGGGACCATGGTGATGTACCCGGTAAGAAGGAACCACCGTCAAGTGACCTCGCTGAGCTCGGATCCTGCTCCGTGGTCGGAGGCCTCGGGACGCCAAACATCTGATTTATTTAACAGGAGCACCGTGCCGCAGGTCCACACCTGGATATGATCATGTGATCACGTTCACCAGCAACAAGTGTTCCAGGTGAACGGGTTCTTTCCAAGGCCGGGAGGTCAAAAGCAGAAACAGCAGATGTTCTTAATGTCGTGATTTGCACATTAATTATTATTATTCTGAAACAACAAGCAGTTTAAAAAGCTCTTTTTATTTTAATGAGCAGCAGATTACCTGCGGCCGTCTGCGCAGACTCACTGCTGTGACGCATCACCTCGTGCTCTCGTCACCGCTTCCTGCCGTTCACTTCTGTGACATCACGGCTCTGTTTCATCACCGGCCGTTTCCCGAGGCAACCATTGGCTGGCAGCGGAGGAGCGGCAGGACGGCCGACCAACCGGCGCAGAGGAGTACAGCGAAGCCCCGCCCACTTACTAACTCCGTGCGGTGCGTTCAGGTGACACAGCTCGGGAACACGCGGTAACGCTGCTCACTACACCTGGTGGTGATCTGTGACAGACACGTTTATAAAGGTGAAAAGAAAGAAATAATTTACACAAATTAAAAATTAAAAAGAGTAAACTGAATAAATACAATCGGGTCACATGTTTTTTATTAGAAATTATATTATTTATTTTTTCAAAACTGAGACAAATAACAATTAAGCAAAAAATCCATTTATTTTATTTATTTATTTAACTGGGCACATTAATGAATATTTTACTGTAAATATGCCAGATTTAGTCAGACGGCTAATTTCCATCGGTAGTCGTACATTACAGAGGTCAGTATAAGAAAAGTACAACAAACTATAAAAGAATAACAATATATTAACATATAGATATATTAATTAGATAAAACTTTTGTACTTAATACTATTTTAATAATTGATTTATAGTTAAATTGTTTCTTAAGCAAAAACGTGAAATATTCACGGGTTAGGCTAAACTGAATATTTTTGGATTTTAAACATCCATATTTGACCAGTAACTTTACGGAGGCCATATTAGGCTGATTGATCGATAATGAAATCACTGTCAGATGCAGCCTTTTGTTATTAATAACTTTATAAACACAGAAATAAAAAAGAAAGAGCAGTAAGTGTTGAACTGAATCTGAAGTTTCCCAGCCCGCCGCGGGTCCATGAAGTGGTTGAAAACTTGGTCAACAAGCCGCCAGTCCGCGCGCAGCTCTCAGCTCTCAGCTCGCGGACTTCTTCTTCACTTTGTCCCGCCGATTGTCGGTCCATCGTTACACAACTCGGTAAAGTCCGTGAGGAGCAGGTTCTCCCGGCGGTTCGGAGGCTGAGGGCGGGATTAAAGAAGTTCTGGTTCCGTAGTAACGGAGGTAAGCCGCGGCTCGGACGGCGCGCGGCTCCATGCGGGCGGATTATCTCCGAGTCTAACAAAAGAGCCGGTCTGCGCGCGCTCCGCTCGGTCCCCCCTCCCGGTGCTCCCCGTCCAGGACTCCGGTTTGAATCTGACGGTCGACTTTGGTTTGTTTAGTCCGAGTTCGGGTCCCAGATTCGGTCTTCGTGACTCGGTTTCCCTCCTTTTCCTGAAAGCGGACCCGGAGCGATGCCGCTGCTCCACAGGAAAGCCTTCATCCGGCAGAGACCACCTGCGGACCTGCGGCCGGACGAGGAGGTCTTCCTCTGCAAGATCACACACGAAGTCTTCAGGTCCTACGAGTAAGTACTTTTCGAGCTCACCTGGCGCACCTGCGGGCCGCTACGGGACCGGCACTGAGTCCTGAGTGACAGTTGGTCCGCTGGCAAACTTCCAGACAACAAAAACAAAAGCAACTTTATTCAGAATGAAAAGTTGAACTTGTTCCCTGGTGAGCAGGTGCAGGGCTCCGGGGATCCGGTCCACACAGGCAGGCCGCGTTAGAAGCGGACTGGACCGGTCCGGGAGCAGGTGTACTGCTGGGCTAAAGTTAGCGAGCTAGCTGAGCTAAAGTGAGTTAGCTCGGCTAGGTTAGCCGTTAGCTGAGAGATCAGGCCTGTTGTCACTCAACACTGTGTCAATAAAGTTTGGAGAGTTGAACTCACCTGCGGAGGGTAAAGGGACGTTACAGCCGTCACAGGACAGGTGAGCTTGCTCAGGTGTTGTCACAGAGTCTAGCCTGAAACAGACAGACTCCAGGTATTGATGACGATCAGCTGATCAGTGAACTTTCTGTGATGGTTTACTTCCTGGTTGAAGTTTGGCAGCTCGAGTTCAGACATGTGACTCTAAGGTGAGGTGTCCAGGTGTGTCCAGGTGTGTCCAGGTGTGCCAGTGAATGAAGTATTGATCAGGACTTGATGTTTGTTATTGACATTCTCCTGGCTGATGTCACTTCCTGTCCTCAGTGAGTTCTTCGAGCGCACCATCCTGTGTAACAGTCTGGTGTGGAGCTGCGCTCTGACGGGCCGAGCGGGCCTCACCTACCTGGAGGCGGTGGAGAGCGAGCGGCGGGCGAAGCAGAGTCTGCAGAGCTTCGCTCCGTCTCTGCTGGTTCCTCTGCTCCACCTGGCCGCTCAGAGCCGCCGCTGCCGGCTGACGGAGCTCTGCGAGGACGTCTACGCCTTCGTCAAAGACCGCTTCTTCCCCGGAGAGACCGTCGACGTCACGGGACGCAACGGAGCCAGGTACGGGGGGCGGGGCCGTACGGTTACTCCACCACAGCAGGACAGGTGGGGTTACTTTATTTAGAGCAGCTGACTGGCCTCGGCCGGTCAGCACTCGTGATTGGTCGCAGCAGGTACGCATCATCGACCACTTTTGGTCAGTGCGTGGAGACGGGGGAGGCGAGAGGGGGAACGTTTAGAGTGACACCAAATGTTCAGCAGGAGACGTGTTTGAAAATCTGAAGATCACTGTGACGCTGACGGACTGATGGAACCGAAGGTTCTCCTGACGTTCCGCTGACTACAGTCGGCAGCAGAGGCTCATGGGTATTGTAGTATTCAGAACAGTTGATTAGTCAGAACATAAATCTGTCTGTCAGAGTTTCTGTGGAGGAGAGCAAACAGATCAGGTGACACAACAACCTGCCGTCACTCCAGAGTCTCCACATATGGACGCTTGGTCAAGACCCGTTGGCGTCGGTTTGAACGCCAAAGGTAGGTGAAGGATATTTAACAGTAAAGTCAGAGTCAGGAGGAGGTTGGGGGGACGGGAGGGCCAGAAACTGGACTTTAGACCAGGAGCCTTCAGTAACAGCAGTCCAACACATTGTGACGCTTCACAACATCAGCACACACTTTTATTGTGAAAGTCTAACAGGACGTTGCATATTTATTCTTTCTAACTGACCGCGGAGCCCGATCCGTTAAAAAGGAACGGCAAGAGGTTCTGACCAAGCGTCTGTGTGAGGAGTCGTGATGAGAACGTGTTGGATACAAACAGCATCGTGAGGAAACAAGCTGCTGATTGGTCGTGTGTGTGTGTGTGTGTGTTGCAGACATGTGTGTGAGATCCTGCAGGTTCACTCTCCTCACTCCAGCGCTAACGGAGCGCCGGCCGCTAACGGCCACGCCAAAGCAGCGGACGGTGACACCATCGTCATCAGTGACAGCGACGACGAGAGCAAAGCCTTCCAGAGTCCCACGGCGCAGGTCAACGGGTCAGTAGGTCAAAGGTCATTCTAATGTTGATCGGTCAGCAGGTCGTGCTGACTGATCAGGAGTAAAGAACAGGGTTCTACGCATCCTGGAAAACCTGGGAAAACAGTTGATCCCTATTCCATTCATTGACAGAAATAGTAAAATGTCCTGGAAAAGTATTTTAACATGATGTCGTAGCAGCGCTGTGAACGCAGCCCGAGTCAGGTCACATGGTAGGCTGGACGCCATTAATTCAAGTGACTGACGCTCTGAATAATATTAATAAATAATGAGTTGAATAATTCAGTCCCTCCAGGATCTTTCTGATTGTTGCAGCAGCTTTTCTAAAAAGTTGGGATGTTCTTGGATGTTTTTTGCGCTGAAATTGTGGGAATAAGTGAAACTTAAACTTTAGAATTATACACTCAGCAAAAAAAGAAACGTCCCGTCACTTACAGCTGATGTGTTGGGCAGGCTCCGTACTTGGTGTGGCCCCGTGGCCCCGTGCAGGTGTTGTTACAGAGTGCTTTCTGACGAGGGTATCAAGGGGAGCTCGGTATCGAGTAGAATCGTCGCCAGTCGAACCGGCGCTTCAATGATATGAAACATATGACACTTTGGATGGTTTAGCTTGCAGCCAAACACGGAAAGAAAGAGAAGAGCAGCTTTCTCTCCTGGTTTTCCTGCACACGCTCAGTCCATGCTGATTTTACCAGCCGTCACCTTCGGCTGCGTCTCAGGCGGGTTCCTCGCCACGAGCTCGGCTTCCCTTGGTTTCATCATCGCGTGTCTCTGACCGATGCAGATTCTCTTTCCTCTGTGAGGCTTTACTTTAGTGGTTAAACAGACTCGTCCTCGTTTTCTACTTGTGACTGTCGTCGTTGGAGGTTTGACTCGCCGCTAAAGTTGTCTGTGAAGGTTCTCGGTCATCCAGGTCGTGGTTATCCAACGAAGGCTGAGGTCAAGGGCAGCTGGACGAAGATACTAGAAAGTATCTACTAGTATCTTCAACCACGTCCAGTCGCCCTTGACTTTAACCTTCGTTGGACTCGCCACTAAAGGAAAAAGCTCTCTGAGATCTTTCAACTCAGTTTATTGATCGAAAGTTAACAAAATAATTTTCCGTAGTTTCAACACGTTTTAAAAAATGACCTTAAATTCGTTTCCTACAACTTATTCGGTGACTAAACTGTTTTACTCCTCTGTCCCCGTATAAAACTACCCGTGAGGACGAACTCATCAGGAGCGTCTGATCAGTTTCCAAAACTTTTATTTAACAGTTATTTAACAACAAGAAAAAATAAAATGGATCACCTTGCTTGTCCATAACAACAATAAAAATAACAGGCTGCCAATAATTACTGTGGCTTCACCAGGTGGCGTTTTAGTATCGAATGAAGTATCTGCTGGTATCGGTGTCACTTTCAGGGTACTGGTTTTGGTTCTGGTATGTAACGATACCCAACCCTATTCCTGAGGCCTCTCACTGTACAGACAGTGCAGTCTATTGCAACCTCGGCGGTCCTAACGCGTCCTCGCAGCACGCCTCGGGCAGAATCCAGTTTCTTTGTTTGCTGAGTTTATTGAATCCTCCTCTGAAGGTGAATCTGAGTCGCCGCTGCTGGTGGTCGTCTGCTCAGTTACTGGTGTTCAGGCAGCAGGAGGTAAAATATCACTCGCTTTCAGAATACTTAAAAATAATAAAGTAAAGAAGGACAAACGCAGCTGATTTCAGACTGCAGGACTTTAACATCAGACTTCAGCAGAGAGGAACATGTTGGTGTCATCAGTGAAAAGGTCCTGGAAAGGTCCTGGAAAGGTCCTGGAAGGTGATCTGCAGTGAAGCGTCCTGAGTCTGAAGGTGTTGCAGGAGGGTGACGACTGTTTTAATGTGTGTCTGCAGGAAGAAGAAGAAGAAGAAGCCTCTGAGTCCGTCAGTGTTTAAATACACAGTGAGGATGATGAAGGACGAACACAGCGAGGCGTTCACTGTCAGAGCCAATCAGATCAGGTGAGCCGCCGTGACATCACCACACTGCTGAGATTTAGTTGGATCAGAGCCGATTGAGCAGGTTTGATCGTCCGTATGTTGTTGACGGGTAGTGAAGGTGAAGAGCGCCCTCTGCTGGACGTCAGGGTGAACTGCTTCAATCAGACCAACAGATAAAAAGCTGCTCATCACGTCCTTTTAAACAGGAAGTCAGAAAGTCATTTCCTGTCAGCATGCGGAGCCAGAGGTCAGTGTGGACGTTCACGTTGTGTTTGTTCAGTCGCAGGAAGGCCAGCGTGTCCAGAGAGAGACTGAAGCTGCTCTTCAAGCAGCACTGTGAGCCTCACAACGGGACCATCGCACTCAAGGTGAGTCCACAGAGGGGGAAGGTAGCTCTGCCGCCAGCTGACTCACCTGTGGAAGGTAACGGCGCTGGGGATGCAGCGATTACCGGATTTCACTGTTAACCGCGCTTTAAAACGTCACTGTTAATTAATCGTACAGGGAGTGTTTCTGTTGCAGAGTTTAGGAGCGGTGCAGCAGCTTAACGTGTCGTGCTGATCAGAGGCTACTGCACACCGGCTAAACTCTGGCAGAGGGACCAGACTTTCCTCATACCGTGCCCCGCTGGCTCACACTGCGCCTTACGATCCGAGCCGCAGCACGTTTACGTCGTCGCTCCAGTGTTTCCCGTACCGCCACAGATCCAACGCTGACCGCCACGTGTTGATATTTGATATATTTGGGGGGGGGAAAGCTCTCTGTCTCTCGCGGCACAGTGCCGTTTTACGTCTGAGTTCCGTGCTCGGGCACGGTTAGCGATCACCGCGTACCGGTCACAGCACGGAGCGCCACAGTGGTCAAACGAACCGGACTTTGGGGGTTAAACGTGCTTGGACACGGTACGGATCGCCCAGTGTGAGTTCGCCCTTAGTTTACTCAGCAGCAAGTCTGCGTCCCGGTCCACGCGGATAACACCAAACACGAGGCGAGGGACTTCAGAGCTCCTTTAGTAAAAGAATAACGAAGCTGCCGTTACTGTGATCAACTTTACGTCTCGGTCTGGGCAGAAGAACCAATATTAGCGGGACGTCGTCAGTCCTTACGATCAGTAACGAACTTCTCCATGTTTGAGGTCAGATTCAGGCGAGCATTTTTAGAAGTGATGGATTGGATGAGGGCGGCGGAGTCTGTGTGCCCCGCCCCTGCAGAGTTACGCTTCACATCCCGAACGTCTCCTCAGCTGAAAGGTGACAGAAGACAGAAGTCAGCCTCCTCAAATCATGAATAGTAACATAAAATAAAAAATCAGGCATGTGTTCACATCAGATGTGACCCAGCATGCATCTGTCTTTCCTGTGGTTTCTCTGCATCACGTGTTCCTCTAATCTCTGTGGTTCTGCGTGTTGATCGGTGAGTTCTCCTGTTCCTCCTCTCTCAGCCCTCCACAGTGATGAAGTACCGGCTGTCTGAACAAACCTTCTCGCAGTTCTTCCCTGACGAGCCGCCACTGTTCCCCTTCAGCCCCTCCTCTAAAGGCGCGGGGCGGGGCTCCCCTGGCCAGGTGAGAGTGACGCTGCGTGACATCACAGGATCAGCGCTTATAGATCACTGATTGATCTGATCGGTAAAGGGTGTGATGTGCTTCCAGGCGGGCTCGTCGCTGCTGAAGGCGGCGGAGAAGCTGAAGCTGCTGCAGCAGAGGGAGGAGATGGCAGCTGCAGCTCAGGACAAAGCCCGGCTGAAGAAGGAGAAGGAGGAGGTGCAGGAGGCCAAGAGGAGGGAGAGGGAGGACCGAGAGAGGCTGAAGGAGGAGCAGAGGAGGAGGTTTGAGGAGGAGAAGCAGAGGAGGAAGGAGGAGAAGGAGCAGAGGAAGCTGGAGAAGGAGAGGGTGAGTCTCATGCTGCTAAAACAAAGTGAAATAATGAGAATCAGTCGGTGACTTTAATCTGATCACAGGAGCGAGAGAAGCTGAAGGAGGAGAAGAAGAAATACGCTGAGCGACTGAAACTGTGGAACAAACCCAGAGAGGACATGGAGTGTGAAGACCTGAAGGTCAGTGAACGCACCGCCGAGCTTAAAGAGGTTCCTCTGTCACTGGTCCTGGACTAGATTCTGGTCCTGTTCTGTGCACATGATGTTTGCACAGAACCAGCCTGTAGATCTAGATGATGATGATATCTCCAAGTGTTCTCCTCTGAACCAGAATCTGTTTGTGTTGGTTCCACCAGGACCTGCCCAGTGCGGTTCCAGTGAGGACTCGACTTCCACCCGAGCTCTTTGGAGAAGCTCTGATGGTTCTGGAGTTCCTGCGGGCCTTCGGCGAGGTCTTTGACCTGAAGGACGAGTTCCCCGACGGAGTCTCTCTGGGTAAGGACACTTTCTCTAAACTCTACTGGACAGAACTAGACCAGCACCCTGTGGTTCCTTAGGGTACTAACAAGGTTCTGTTCCCACTCAGGTGTCGTGGTACCGGTCCTGTGCCAGTATTATGAATAGGATGTATTGACTGATCTAGGATAAGTTCTAAATTCTAACAGGTTAAAAAGAGGTTCTAGTTTAGAACCTCAATGAATATATTCAGAGGTTCTGTTGGTTCTGACAGGTGTTGTGTTGGTCTCTCCCCCCCCCCCCCCCCCCCCCCCCACAGAGGTTCTAGAGGAGGCTCTGGTGGGTTCTGACCCTGAAGGTCCCCTGTGTGAGCTGCTGTTCTTCTTCCTGTCGGCCATCTTTCAGGCTCTGGATGAGGAGCAGGAGGAGGTGGCTAAAGACCAGGCTGAAGGTGAGACACACGGAGAGCTGTGATTGGTCGGCTGCACTTTAACACCATCACACCTGGACAGACCTGCTAGGGTGTGTGTGTAATGTGTGTGTTTTGTGTGTGTGTGTTGATGTGCAGACCTGTCGGAGGCTCTGGACGACGACTCTGACGCCACCCAGTCGGCGCTGAACGCCGTCGCGTCATTGGCTGCGGCCTGGCCTCAGCTGCATCAGGGCTGCAGTCTGAAACAGCTGGACCTGGACAGCTGCACGCTGTCAGAGATCCTGCGGCTGCACATCCTAGCGTCCGGCGCCGACTGTTACCATGGCAACGCCAAGTTCCGTTACCAGAAGCAGGGCGGGTTCTTGATGATGGACGACCCCTGTGTCGAGCTGCGATTGGCCGAGCCGGCGCTGCTGAAGAAGCTGACGAGCACGGCGGTGTACGACCTGACGCCAGGTCTGTAGCCCACCAATCTCAGTACAGATTGACTATTGATGGGGTATTGAACGGGTATTGATGGGGTATTGAACGGGTATTGGTGGGGTATTGAACGGGTATTGGTGGGGTATTGAACGGGTATTGGTGGGGTATTGAACGGGTATTGGTGGGGTATTGAACGGGTATTGAACGGGTATTGAACGGGTATTGAACGGGTATTGAACGGGTATTGATGGGGTATTGGTGTGTGTGCAGGGGAGAAGCTGAGGATCCTGCAGGCTCTGGTGGGGAAGCTGCTGACGTTAGCGTCCAGCAGAGACCTGATCGAAGACTGTGTGGAGGAGCAAAGAGCCGCTAGGCAGGAACTGAGAGAGATCAGATCGGAACAACACCGCCGCGAGAGGGAGGAGGCCGCACACAGGTACGCTACGCAACACGCTACGCAACACGCTACGCAACACGCTACGCAACACGCTACGCAACACGCTACGCAACGCACACTCACACAGGTAGGCACACGGGTATAGGGCTGCACATAACAATTATTTTTCAAGTCGATTAATTTAACGACTAATTTTGTGTATTCTAAAGAAAAAAAAAAAGTTACCCGATTAACAAACCAATTTATCCAAAATATCAAAAACTTGTCTAATCAATATTATATTCAATTCATTAGAATGACATTGGCAGCAAAGTGAATCCAGTTTCCTCGTCACTGATGTGTTGTGATGAAAATAACAGACAGTAATCAGGCTGCTTTACTTTAAATGTTCCTGGAGTTATTTTCAGTACTGAGTGATGCACTCTGATAATCAGATGTTTGTGTAGCAAAGAAACACCAGAAACAGATGGTCTGTAAACTTGATTCAGCTGTTTTCTCGCTCAGACGTGGCCGTTAAATAAACAGAAAACATGAAACGGCCGAACGTTAGATGACACGCAGTGTTGCGTTGCCATGACAGCAGCGGGGCAGAAATTACTGTTAACATGAAGGCGATGAAGAAACACTTAGAAAACCTGTCTCGTGTGGAGACGCAGCTCTACATGAGTACGCAACATGTGGGTTGGGAGAATACTCTGTAATGTGTTCCGTTTAGTGCGTGAAAAGACAGACGGTGGAAACGGCAGCAGAACAAACGAGTGGAGTTTTACAGGAGCAGCTTCAGGTTAACTCACCTGCTTCACTGAGGCAGCTTTCTTCAATCAAGGTTCCCTCAGCACTAAAAACCAAAATACGACCACATTCAGACTTCAGACAGGCTGAAAGATTTCCAGAGCGCTGCACTGCCCATCCCCATCTTGTCATAGACTGTTGCGAACTTTGGTTGATGCTGGAAGATATTTACTGAGAGTTGGTGATCAAACACTGTTTTCATGATAAACATTATATTAACTCATTCAGCTGACGCTTTTATCCAAAGCGACTTACAGGGGGGCTGTCAGAGGTCGCACGCCTCTGGAGCAACGAGGGGTGAAGTGTCTTGCTCAGAAACACAATGGTGGATTGAACCCGGGTCTCTCACACCAAAGGCAGCTGTCTTATCCACTGCCCATCACCAATTTATAAAATTTGATTTGATATCCATATCATCCCTAGTACACATGACGCCCCGCACACGCACAACACGGGGGGCGGGGCGCGCGCCCCGCACACGCACAACACGGGGGGCGGGGCGCGCGCAATCAGAAATCAGAAACTGACGTGTCCTCTTCTTCCTTCTCTTCAGGGTTCGTCTTCGTAAAGAGGAGAAGCTGAGGGAGCAGGAGCAGAGGCTGAAGGAGAAGGAGGAGAGACTGAAGGAGCAGGAGGTGAAGGGAGGACTCCAGACTAACAGGTAGAGGAGAGACGGTTTTATCTTTAACAAATGCTGTAATTCTGATGATAAAGGTCTGAATAAACAAGTAGAAGAAGAATGTTTGTTTGAAGGAAGTGTCCACGCAGGGACAAACACTGAAGTGAAATGTTTGATGGAAGTCGCAGTTTAAGTTGAAGCCCTTTAAGCAATTAAAGTGTCTGGAGATGAACTTCTGATGGTTTGAAGCGTCGGTTGGATCTAAAGGGATGAAGAGGTGGAAATACGTCCTCTGACGCTCTGTAGGAGCTGAAGTGTCGCTTGGTACGCGGCAGCGGAAGACTTCAGTTAATCAGTACTGAGAATTCACTTTATTGGACCCGTTTCCAAGAAGTTCAGCGTAATCACATATTGATTTGATGTGTGTTGATCTCAGTATTAACGTGTTGCTTGTGTCTGCAGCGAGACTGCAGCACGAAACACTGAGGAAGACGAGGAGCAGAAGTCTTCCTCCAGCAGCAGGAAGAAGAAAGGTAAAGAAACAAAAGTGTTTCCACATGAGACCAGTTTCTGCTTCCTGCTGAGTCACGATGTTTCCTCTCTCCTCCAGCTGAACCGACCTCCGACCCCAAAGCCCCGTCCTGCCCCCCCACCAGCCTGACTGCAGAGCAGCTGGAGAACGAGCAGGAGAAGGTCTGAAACATGGACTGAATTTTATGTGTCTATCCTTAGTGTGTATATGGAGGTTATAGGTCGTTTTAATAGAGACGGAGATCAGTTCTGATCCGCAGCTGAAACGCTGGTGAGGACCGAGGTGATTCTGTTTTAAAAATGTAGCAGTGTAGATGGAGCCTCAGGAATCAAACTGTTCCCATGTTGATTTCACCCTCCGATACTCTGAGCACCGGTCAGTCCGGCGGTACCAGTCAGTACTTTCACCGTGAGAAGGTTCACGTGAGTCTGCTGGATCATCACTTTACCTTCTCACTGCATTAATTAGTCGGAGCAGGTCAACAAACGGTTAGTTCTTATGTACGCAAAAACAAAGAACAGGACGTAACGCGGTACAGAGGAGTGTGGTCTGAGCGTCATGTCCGTCCCGCAGGTTCGAGAGCTACAGGAGCGGATCCAGAAGGCGGCGGCCTGCACCTGCCTGCTGCCTCTGGGCAGAGACCGTCTGTACCGCCGTTACTGGCTCCTCCCCTCAGCCTCCACGCTGTTTGTAGAGGACGACTTCTTCGGCATGACGGAGGATATGCTGCATCCACGGCCAAAACCCGCACAGGACGCCACAACCAAGATGGAGGACGACGAGGTCGTCAAGGAGGAGCCCGCCGAGGGAAGGTAGGTCACTGTTTTATTCTTGTCCCGTCAGACACGGGGAGGTCCGGTGTTCAGAGAGGTTTTCTAATGATGATAAAACCTTCCAGTGCTGCCTCAAGCCCCGCCCCCATCTACACCTGCGGGCCGCCAGTCAAACGGCCCAACCAGTGGTCCTTCTACACCTCAGTGGAGGAAGTGGATCAGCTGATCGAGGCTCTGAACCCACGTGGTCACAGAGAGAGCAGCCTGAAGGAGGCGCTGCTGCAGGAGAGGGAGAGACTGCAACACCTGCTGCAGAACTGTGACCGCAACAAATACAGCCGCTCAGGTAAATAACCACAGGTGACGCACAGCAGGTGACGCACAGCAGGTGACGCACAGCAGGTGACGCACAGCAGGTGACGCACAGCAGGTGACGCACAGCAGGTGACGCACAGCAGGTGACGCACAGCAGGTAAATACTCTCTTCTCCTTGTCCAGATGATCCGGAGTCATCACGATCTGTCCCAGAATGCACTGCTGCAGCTGAGACTCTGATGGAGGTGAGACTGAGAGACCTGCTGCTGGACATCGAGGACAGAATCCACCAGGGAACTCTGGGAACTCTGAAGGTACAAACACACCTGCTGGTGAACAGAGTCAGGCACAGCAGCAGGTAACCTCCCGCTCACCTGTCTCTCTCTGTGTTCAGGTGATGGACAGACAGGTGTGGCGCTCTGCGCTGGAAGCAGGAAGCTACGAGCTGCTGTGTTCAGACGGCAAAGAGAGCGGAGGGATGAACGGACGAGTGGAATCCATGGAGGTGGACTCACCTGCCCCCCTCAGAGCCAGGGACAGGTACGCAGACTCGGGTGGAAACATGTCCCTGACCTGAAGCAGCAAGTCTCTCTCTGGGCGCCGCTCTGTGGTGGCGAGCGTTTGGTTGACTCAGATTTGATGTGTTAGCTGATGAGCACGTTATACTCACCTGACCTTGGTGTCCAACATGTGGCCCGGGGCCCGGGCTGTGACAGCGTGCTGCTGTGTGTGTGTGTTACAGGCTGCAGGAGCTGAAGGGCGACGGCGTGGCCTCGGGCAGCGGGACTCCTCAGGTGGTCAGCAGCTCAGTACGGATCCTGGCTCAGGCCCTCGTTCACATCGAGCAAGGCATCGAGAGGCGCTTCCTCAAAGCTCCGCTGGGTGAGTCTCCCTCCAGGCCTGGAAAGGTTTGGAACATGGCGTGGCGCCCGATGGGTGCATCTCTACAGAAAATAACACGCGAACGGCCCAAAATACAGCTGAGACGCTGACTGACCTTTTAGCATAGTGGACCCTGATATAGTTATCATGGGCATCATTAGTCATTTAACCATGACAGGTATGAAAGGTACAGGTGTGTGTGGGCGGAGTCACTGTTTCACTGTGTCTGGCTCCTCCCCCACAGGTGAGGAAGACTCCAAGAAAGACCAGAAGACCAAGAAGACCAAGAAGAAAGACGAGGACCAGGCCAGTGATGGTACGGCTTCCTGATACTAGAGACCGTAAATCCTCCGCCTGCAGGAGGGACCTGATCAGGACCTGATCAGTTCTCGGTCACAACGGATCCAGATCAGCAGGAAACTCACTTTAAACTCTGTCTGTCTCTCAGATGGCAGTGACAGCGGCCGGGTCAGTAAGACGGTGTTGGAGCGATGGAGGGAGTCTCTGCAGTCCTGCTCAAGTCTGTCTCAGGTCAGGAAAAAGAAGTTTGACCGTTTATAACACCTGGGTGGCAACTGTGGGATTAACATGCTGATGCTTGTGTCCAGGTGTTTGTCCACCTGTCCAGTCTGGAGCGAAGCGTTCTTTGGTCCCGCTCAGTCCTCAACGCTCGCTGTCGCATCTGCAGACGCAAAGGAGACGCCGACAACATGCTGCTGTGTGACGGGTGTGACCGAGGACACCACACCCACTGTCTGAGGCCCCGCCTCAAGGTACGTACAGACCACACCCACTGTCTGAGGCCCCGCCTCAAGGTACGTACAGACCACACCCACTGTCTGAGGCCCCGCCTCAAGGTACGTACAGACCACACCCTCCAGGTGGAAACAATAAAACTTTACAGTAGCCATGTTTCCATCCAATTGTCATGCGAATCGTTCTTTTGAAATGTTGCAAAAAAAGAGTGACATCTGTGCGTTTCCATCAGCTGGTTTGGAGCGAATAAACCAGGCTCTGGCGAGCGTCGTTACGTCAGCAGTTGACGTTACACACGGCTGTAATAAACAAGACGTCTGGGTTCCAAACCAGAAACAAAACCAGCTGCATGAACCTGAGGGCCGCTGATCTGAGAGAAACGGAGAGGTCGTCAGGAATGTGTTTCAAGCGGGCAAGTTGCTGCCAGCCATGTCCCCGTGCATTATGGGAATATCTGGTGTTATGCAGAGTTTTGCATGCACCTCCAGATAACGCTTTTAAACGCTCTAATATCCTTTTTATGGGGTTCATCAGTGGTGATAAATGACTCGAAGTATATCGTTAATATTTTATTACACTCAGCAGAAGCAGCATTCAGCAGCAACATGCGGCGATAACCTGTTTGATCAGCGTGCAGAGCAAAGGATCTGAGAAAGACCTTTAAGAGGTGAACGCATCATTTAGCAGAACAGCTGATGAAGGCTTCCTGCCCAGATCTGCATCCACCTCTTTTCTCAGCACATATGAGCGTTACCGGCAGAGACGCCGACAGCAGAAACAGCTGATCAGACGTGAGTTACGAGTTCGCTACATCAGAACTTATTCGGATCGTGAAGTGTTTCCATGTCCCGTTTAGCGCCTTAACTCTTTTTCGAATTTTGAATCAACCGTTTGTAACGCGACACTTCAAAATGCGCATAAAAAAACTGCTAATAACTGTTTGCTGGAAGGTTGTTCCTGTGAAGTAGCGCTGTGCGATAGGACTAAAATCTCACCTCCTGATATAGAACCTTTTTTTGTAAATTCTGTAAGCGATTCTGGAGAAATCAGACACCATGAAAAATACCATGATGTAGCCTGAACGACGACGCATCATGTAAACTGCTGTTACTTGCTGCTGCAAAGGCAACGAGAGGACGAGGCGGCAGCTCGACCCGTTTGTGGACTCGAGGTTGACATTTGGCCGTCACCATCTTTGTTTGTGGAACCAGAAGTGACCATATTTGGACGAGAGGGTGGAGCTGGCTCCCTTGCTTAGCAAGGTGCTCGTGTATTCATGTGATATTAGCCAGGATGATAATTTTGGCTAAATGAACAGTCGACTCCTCAGACTGTGTTTTAGTGCAACTGAATGCTGATCAAGGCACTTTGGAACCTTGTGGATCTTTAACCAGCTCGTTCTGTTTCTCAGTCGGTTCCAGAGGGCGACTGGTTCTGTCCAGACTGTCGACCCAAACAGAGATCCAGCCGCCTGCCGTCCCGTCAGCGCTCTTCTATTGATGAGGAGGAGGAGGAGGAGGAGGAAGAACAGGAGGACGAGGATGAACAGGAAGAGGAAGAGGAGGAGGAGGAGGAAGAGGAGGAGGAGTCAGAGGAAGAAGAGGAGTCGGAGGAGGAGGAGGAGGAGGAGGAGGAGGAAGTAGCAGTGAAGTAAGTGTTTTTTAACCTGGTCCCCCTGCCTGAGATCAGTCTCAAAGAGCAGCTTCTAATCCGTCAATCTCTGCAGCACCAAGAAGATCCCGCCCCCTAAAGGAAAGAGCCAGCAGGCCACGCCCAAAGGTCAGCAGGCCACGCCCAAGAACAGCGCCGGCTCTGCAGGGAAAACGTCCACAGTCTCCAAGTCAGTATCTGTCCTGATTCCAGTTTACTGTAGATCTGATCCCAGTTTACTTCATGTCCATTTTCTGATTCTATCCCATCACAGGTCCTCAGGGAAAAAGGCCACGCCCCCCCCAGTGAAGGCCAACATGGTGTCTGGAGGTAAAGCTCCGGCCCGCTCAGGGAGTCGAGTCAGCGCCCGTCTGAGCCACGAAATCATGCCACAAAACGGCAACACAAAGACCTCACCTGGTCAGAGTGAACCCCACAAGAGACCGCCAACAGGTAAACAACCAGTCGACAGGCAGTAAACAACCAGTCGACAGGCAGTAAACAACCAGTCGACAGGCAGTAAACAACCAGTCGACAGGCAGGTCGGGCTCGTCCAGTAGGAATCCAGGATTTGAATTCAGTCTCACACTTGGGTGCGATTTAACGGCCCGGAGGGTTTTGGCGCCGTTTCTTTGTTGCGGCTTCGTTCCTGAGGTGAAGGCCTCCTGGTGTGGGCTTTGCTTTAACCTGTCCCCCTTTCTCCTCGTCAGATGGGCCGTCCCCACCTAAACCCTCCAGACCCGTCCTCCCTCCTTCATCATCGTCCTCCTCGTCTTCATCCAGCCGGCGCTCCTCCGGCAGGAACCACGGCGTCCATGAGCTGTCGGCCTGCGAGCAGCTGACTGTGGAGCTCGTCAGACATGAAGACAGCTGGCCCTTCATGAAGCTGGTGTCCAGGACTCAGGTACACACAGACACACACACCTGGACGCGCAGGCACAGTGCTAACAGGCGGTTTGTGGTTGAACATATGCAGACCGATGAGGACTCGTCTGTGTGTCGGCCGTAGGAACTGTTCACTTCAACACATGCGTCTTCAGTTTTATTCCTCTAAGGAGAGACATGTTTATCATGAACTTCTTTCACACGTCGTCTTGTTAGACTAGAGCAATGACAACATCTAAAATCCACAGTCAGTAGTTTATTTTCCTGCAGTTTGTCTCTGCGCGTCTGTAGATTTCTCCTACAGTTAGCGCTCTATGGTTCTAATGCTACATGTGGTTCTGTTGGAAACTACACAGCACAACGCTGTCTGATCCAAATATGGTCCAAATTTTCACTTAGGGGTGTCCTCACTTTTGTTGCCAGCGGTTTAGACATTAATGGCTGTGTGATATGTTATTTTGAGGGGACAGCAAATTTACACTGTTCTACAAGCTGCGCGCTCACTACTTTACGCTGTTCTACAAGCTGCGCGCTCACTACTTTACGCTGTTCTACAAGCTGCGCGCTCACTACTTTACGCTGTTCTACAAGCTGCGCGCTCACTACTTTACGCTGTTCTACAAGCTGCGCGCTCACTACTTTACGCTGTTCTACAAGCTGCGCGCTCACTACTTTACGCTGTTCTACAAGCTGCGCGCTCACTACTTTACGCTGTTCTACAAGCTGCGCGCTCACTACT
>NC_060160.1:325975-328812 GCF_021292245.1 Micropterus dolomieu | reverse complement strand
TACGCTGTTCTACAAGCTGCGCGCTCACTACTTGACGCTGTTCTACAAGCTGCGCGCTCACTACTTGACGCTGTTCTACAAGCTGCGCGCTCACTACTGTACGCTGTTATACAAGCTGCGCGCTCACTACTGTACGCTGTTATACAAGCTGCGCGCTCACTACTGTACGCTGTTCTACAAGCTGCGCGCTCACTACTGGACGCTGTTCTACAAGCTGCGCGCTCACTACTGGACGCTGTTCTACAAGCTGCGCGCTCACTACTGGACGCTGTTCTACAAGCTGCGCGCTCACTACTGTACGCTGGAGCAAAGAGTCATTTCTTCAGTGTAGTAACATGAAAAGATAGAATCAGATATTTACAAAGATGTGAGGGGTGAACTCACTTTTGTGAGATGCTGTAAATCACATCCTGCAGTTTAGAACATTTTACACAGGTGAACGTTTCTGACCTCCTGTCCGCAGGTCCCTGACTACTATGACATCATCAAGAAGCCGATCGCCCTCAGCACGATCAGAGAGAAAGTCAACAACTGTGAATACCAGACGGCAGGTGAAGAAACACGTTTACTTTTTTATTTAATTGTATTGTTTTTTTCATCTCATTGAATTATCCTCGAAGCTTTGGGAATCTTGTTCTACTGACGTTCATGTCCATAAAGCACACTGAAATTGAAGTACCTCTCTGTCTGCAGGTGAGTTCGTCTCAGACGTGGACCTGATGTTCTCTAACTGTCTTCAGTACAATCCTCGTCACACTAACGAGGCGAAGGCCGGACTCCGCCTGCAGCAGTTCTTCCACTCGGAGCTCAGCAGACTCGGCCTATCAGAGCGCAGCTCCGCACCGCCCGCTAAACGCTCCCGACACTGAAACCGAACGCACTCCTCTGACCTCACGGCCGTCCACTCAGCTGATTGGTCCAGGGACGAGACGTGGCCCGATGACCTCTGACCCCCGTGAACCCACAACGCCCTGCAGGGGTCAGAGGTCATGGACATTATAATACCCCCACAGGTTACATCAGACCAGCTCAGACAGTCTCACCTGGTCACCTGACCAAGAGCTTCTCTCTAAAACAAGCCAAACTTCTGGAAGATAGTTTCAGCTCCTTGTGAACCCGTAGAAACGTTGTGGAGTAGATATTCCTGCTGCCGTTTGGGGCATTGATCAGTCTGCGTGGACGGACGCTGGACGTGTAGCGGACTTCCTGTGGTGCTGTAGGACGTAGAGACAGACGAGTCCACGGTTCTCTAAACCACTAAAGAGCGTTCGGCTCTCAGATCAGGTTCTGGTGTTTTGCTCAGGGACAAATTGTTTGATTTGAATAAGAAATATTTTCTAACAGAGCAGCTGTTTTTTACTGAAGCAGAGCATCGTCGTGGCAACAAGGTCAAAGGCTATGGGAGCCTGCGGCGGCCAAATTAATGTGACAAACATTTAAAAAGATCTGTGGTAAATATTCTAAACCCGAGACTCCATCAGGACAAAAGCGTTCAGACAAAAAAGTTATAAACAAAGATCAGATGTAAACATTCTGACGTACATCGAGAGCACACACACAGAAGTTCATTTTAATATTGGCAGCCCGAGTCTTTCATAGACTAATTTATAAAACTGTTAACGAGGTCAAACATCAGCACAGGCCCCGCCCTCTAAAGACACTGGCCCCGCCCCCTGGCCTCGCGTTTCCTCCAAAGAAAACAAGAACCTGAGTCCTGCTGTCAGAGTTTATCTGAAATATTCAAACAGGAAATCAATATTTAATCAAACTAATGACGGTGACTGAAATGAGAACCGGGACCTCAGGAAGCTGATTGATTATTTTTATAGATTATTAAAAAGATGGAGCTTGAGGTGCTTTGTTGAGGATCTCAGGACCTGGTTTATGTGGAGGAAACTCGTGGTGTGGCGTTTTAACCTGCTTTGATAGAATCGGCCTTTAAAGGAACAGTTTCAGTCATCAGTCTCATGCCTGTGTGTTTAGCTTAGCTTAGCATAAAGACTGGAGGAGGTGGAAACAGCTAGCCTACTGCCCCCTGACTGACATCGCGTGAGGCTGGTAGACGCGCTGTTCCTTTAAGAACCGGAGCCGCCGTGGCCTCTGTGGATTTGTAGTTTTTGTATTTTGACTACTGCAAAGTTTTTCCTGCTTTAGGCAGTTTTGTTCTGTGACGTTAGCGTGTCCGCAGTCAGCTGCGTATTTATTTAGCCGTGCGTTGTCTTTATTTATGACGGATAGATGCCTCCTGCCTCCCGGTGCTCTCTCACTTGTTGTTGTTGTTGTTGTTGTTCTTCTTCTGATTGTTGTTCTGATGTACAAATAAAAATAAACACTTTTATAACCAGCTGCTGCCTGCTGACCGACACACAGAGACACACACACACCGAGACAGAGACACACACACACCAAGACAGAGACACACACACACCGAGACAGAGACACACACACACCGAGACAGAGACACACACACACCGAGACAGAGACACACACACACCGAGACAGAGACACACACACACCGAGACACACAGAGACAGAGACACACAGAGACAGAGACACACAGAGACACACACAGACAGAGACACACACACACAGAGACAGAGACACACAGAGACACACACACACACACAGAGACACACACACACACACAGAGACACACAGAGACACACACAGACAGAGACACACAGAGACACACACACACACACACACACACAGAGACACACACACACACACACACACAGAGACACACACACACACACACACACACACACACACACACACACACACACACACACACACACACACACACACACACACACACACACACACACACACACACA
>NC_060160.1:314910-325875 GCF_021292245.1 Micropterus dolomieu | reverse complement strand
ACACACACACACACACACACACACACACACACACACACACACACACACACACACACACACACACACACACACACACACACACACACACACACAGACACACACACACACACACACACACACACACACACACACACACACAGAGACACACACACACACACACAGAGACACACACACACACACACAGACACACACACAGAGACACACACAGACACACACACACACACACACAGAGACACAGACACACACACAGAGACACAGAGACACACACACACACACACACACACACACACACAGAGACACACACACACACACACACACACAGAGACACACACACACACACACCAACCAGCTGAACAGGCTAATGTAGCTGCTAACTGTCGCCTGACCTCATTAGGTATTTTACTAGTACTTGGTCAGCAAAGTACTCCTGAGTCAGTCAGTATATGTTGTGTGTGATATATATAAGTATTTATTGATAGTAATGCTTTGTACTTACTAATAAACTCTTTCTTCACATTAGTGAAAAAAAACAACAAATTCACAGTTTCACCTGTGGTGTTTCTAATGAGACCTGAGTACTTAATATACTTTACATAATACTTTACATACATAATATACTTTACATACTTAGGCTACTTATACTTTACATAATATACTTTACATACATAATATACATACTTAGGCTACTTATACTTTACATAATACTTTACATACATAATATACTTTACATACTTAGGCTACTTATACTTTACATAATACTTTACATACATAATATACTTTACATACTTAGGCTACTTATACTTTACATAATATACTTTACATACTGAATATACTTTACATACTGAATATATTTTTACTGTGAACACCTGTGTTAGACAGTTTCAAGCTGAAAGCCTTATGAGGTGAACTGACACTTCCTCTCCTCCCTCTCCCCCTTCTCCTCCTCCTCCTCCTCCTCCCCTCCCTCCCTCCTCGCCCTCCCCTCCTCTCTCCTCCTCCCCCACCCTCCGTCCTCCCTCCTCCCCCTCCCGTCGGCCGGCCACATTCCCCGCTACCTTTCACCCCTGAGAAACCCCGATCTGAGGCGCTGCAGCAGACAAACTCCGGGACAACATGGTAAGTACCGGCCGTAAACAATCTCCCGGGTCTGATTGTGTTCTTAGAAACCGGTTCCTGTGCAGTCCGGTTCCTGCGGGTCTCCGGAGGACCGTTATGTGTCTCTGGTAGCTGATGTTAGCATGGCTGCCGCTCCCGTTAGCTAGCAGCTCCGCCGCCGCCGATTATTCGGTGTTTACGTCACCTAGAAACCTCGTTTAGTAACGGCTTTAATCCGGTGACGTTACCGGAGAGGTTTCTGGATTTTATCTAAGTATAACGGTCCTCGTTCCGGGCCGGGCTGAACCAGACTGGGCCGGGCCTGCCCCCAGGCCGTGTGGCCCGGGGCGGCCATCTTATTCCCGCTGTGCTCCGGCTGGGCTGACCGGCCCGCACCCAGCCGAGACACGCTACCGGACCCGGGGTGACCCAGGCCAGCTGGGCTCACTGAACCAAACTAAACCGGTTCAGCTGAAGGAGCGGGTTCTGGAGGGTCGATCAGGTTTATTTAGCAGAGTCAGACAGACAGCTGTGACTCTGCAGTCTGAAGGCCTTCTGGCTGAGTACTGCTGGAGCTGTCACGCTAACCAGTAACACCAGCAGCTAAGCAGTAACACAAACCAGTAACACCAACAGCTAAGCAGTAACACAAACCAGTAACACCAACAGCTAAACAGTAACACTATGTCCAGCTAACCAGTAACACCAGCAGCTAAGCAGTAACACAAACCAGTAACACCAGCAGCTAAGCAGTAACACAAACCAGTAACACCAGCAGCTAAACAGTAACACTATGTCCAGCTAACCAGTAACACCAGCAGCTAAGCAGTAACACAAACCAGTAACACCAACAGCTAAACAGTAACACTATGTCCAGCTAAACAGTAACACCAGCAGCTAAGCAGTAACACAAACCAGTAACACCAACAGCTAAACAGTAACACTATGTCCAGCTAACCAGTAACACCAGCAGCTAAACAGTAACACTATGTCCAGCTAACCAGTAACACCAGCAGCTAAACAGTAACACTATGTCCAGCTAACCAGTAACACCAGCAGCTAAGCAGTAACACAAACCAGTAACACCAACAGCTAAACAGTAACACTATGTCCAGCTAACCAGTAACACCAACAGCTAAACAGTAACACTATGTCCAGCTAAACAGTAACATTATGTCCAGCTTACCAGTAACTCTAGCTAACCAGTAACACCAACAGCTAAACAGTAACACCAGCTAACCAGTAACACAAACAGCTAAATACAGTACAGTGGGGTACAGTACAGTGGGGTACAGTACAGTGGGGTACAGTACAGTGGAGGACAGTACAGTGTGGTACAGGACAGTGTGGTGCAGTGCAGTGCAGTGGAGTACAGTACAGTGCAGTGGAGTACAGTGCAGTGGAGTACAGTACAGTGTGGAGTACAGTACAGTGCAGTGGAGTACAGTGCAGTGGAGTACAGTACAGTGTGGAGTACAGTACAGTGCGGTGCGGTACAGTGCAGTGGAATACAGTGCAGTGGGGTACAGTGCAGTGGAATACAGTGCAGTGGGGTACAGTGCAGTGGAATACAGTGCAGTGGGGTACAGTGCAGTGGAATACAGTGCAGTGGGGTACAGTGCAGTGGAATACAGTGCAGTGTGGTGCAGTGGGGTACAGTACAGTGTGGTGCGGTGGAGTACAGTGCGGTGGAGTACAGTGCGGTGGAGTACAGTGCGGTGCAGTGGAGTACAGTGCGGTGCAGTGGAGTACAGTGCGGTGCAGTGGAGTACAGTGCGGTGCGGTGCAGTGGAGTACAGTATAGTGTGGTACGGTACAGTGTGGTACAGTGCAGTTGAGTACAGTACAGTGGAGTACAGTGTGGTGCGGTACAGTGGGGTACAGTATAGTGTGGTATAGTGTGGTACAGTACAGTGTGGTATAGTGTGGTACAGTACAGTGTGGTATAGTGTGGTACAGTACAGTGCGGTGCAGTGGAGTACGTACAGTGCAGTGGAGTACAGTGCGGTGCGGTACAGTAGAGTGGAGTACAGTACAGTGTGGTGCGGTACAGTGGAGTACAGTGCGGTACAGTACAGTGGAGTACAGTGGAGTACAGTGGAGTACAGTACAGTGCGGTGTATCTAAATCTAAATTGTCTGTTCAAAGATGAATGACCTGGTCGATCAGCTCTGTATTCATGTGTCAGTGTGTCATCATCTGATATGAACCAATCGCCTGTCCTCTGCAGGCGTCAGGTGTGACAGTGAACGATGAGGTCATCAGGGTGTTCAACGACATGAAGGTGAGGAAGTCTTCAACCCAGGACGAGGTGAAGAAGAGGAAGAAGGCGGTGCTGTTCTGTCTGAGCGAGGACAGGAAGAAGATCATCGTGGAGGAGGGGAAGCAGATCCTGGTGGGGGACATCGGGGAGACGGTGGACGACCCCTACGCCTGCTTCGTTAAGCTCCTCCCCCTTAACGACTGCAGATATGGCCTGTACGACGCCACCTACGAGACCAAGGAGTCCAAGAAGGAGGACCTCGTCTTCATCTTCTGGTACAGTACTGAAGCCTCCGCAAACATATTGATTGTCGGTGTGTAGAGAACATTAGAATTTAAATCTGTTTAATGGTACTTTAATACTGGAGTCCCTCAATAAAGCACTGAATAAATATAACCCATTATTATTTTCTACGTCTCTATGGGTTAGAACCACCTTTGATCGTGTTCCTCCTTCCTGGGATTTTAAAAACTTTAAAGTTCTTGCTCAGTTTAGGGAGTTCATATGGTTCTGCTGCTGACAGTCTTTCTGAGTTGGGGCTGTTCTCCCGTGTTCTGACGGTTCTCCTGAGTTCTGAGTGTTGTACTGAGTTCTGACGGTTCTTCAGTGTTCTGAAAGCTCCACTGAGTCCTGACTGTTCTCCCCATTCACGACGGTTCTCCCGAGTCGCGACGGTTCTCCTGAGTTGCGACAGTTCTACTTATTTCTGACTGTTCCGTGTTGTTTGTCCTCAGGGCTCCAGAGAACGCTCCACTGAAGAGTAAGATGATCTACGCCAGTTCAAAAGATGCCATCAAAAAGAAGTTTACAGGTGAGTCGTCATGTGACCTGCTGAGGTCAGGTGTCACACTGATCATTATAGATTATAGAACATTAGATATTGGTGCTCTCTGACAGCAAGCGGTTGCCGCCGCCTCCTTTGCTTTCAATGTAAACATGATGGCGTTGTGAATGTGCACGCCGCGTAACATCGTTCCGGGACAATAAACAATTTTTTTCGCACTGTCAGGTCCTGTTTCCTGTCCTGCTCAGATGTGTCAGTGGTTAGACCCCTCAGTGACCTCAGGTGTGTCTCCTCAGGTATCAAACACGAGTGGCAGGTGAACGGGCTGGACGACATCCAGGACCGCACCACGCTGGCCGAGAAGCTGGGCGGGAACGTTGTGGTGTCTCTGGAGGGCAAGCCGCTGTGATGTCATCGCGGCGAGCCGAGCGGAGCCAAGCCAACCGCCGTGCCATCTGGACCGAAGCACCTGACCCCACGCCGCTTCACTCAGCAGCTTGCTCTGTCTGTATCCATGTCCTGAAGGAGTTAGCGTCTTTAGGCCTCTTTGTTTTCTTTTTGTTCTTTTTGCTTTTTTCCAACATGAAGGAGATCTCATTAACATAATGATATGCAAACCCCTCCCAGTTTGTTGCCACATGACTTCTGTTCACCTGGCAGAAAAAAAATGACACACTACCAAACCCCAGGACGGTTGTCTCTCTCACAGCCAGAGTTTTGCCAAAAAGTCGATGTGAAGGAAGCAGCCACACGTGTTGGAGGCGAGCGCCACGGAGCTCCGCCTCCTGCAGCACACGGGTCATGAAGCTTTTTACATATGACTTTATTTATTATTGTTAACTGTTGTTTCTTCTTCGGCATGTTCACACCAGGCAGACTTATTGTTAGACTATGCATTGAGAGGAGGAGAAGAAGAAGAAGATTTTAACCCAGCACTTTCTGTTGAAACACTACAGCTTAAATTCTGACGTCACCGAGCTAACGTTTGTTTACCTCAGTCTCACTCCTGTCGGACTCGCTGTCATTCTAGCTGTTTGGTCGTCGCCTTACTTTCAGTTCGAATGTAACCGTCACACCACTTAGTTAGAGTGCACTTTTATTTTGTTAAGAAACACTACAGGAAGCAGATTTGACCCCAGCCGTGAGAGACGACCCCACAAAAACATCAAGAACACGACGACATCTGGAGCCTTAAAGTGGAACGTTGTTTCTGAGATCACAGGAAGCCACTTTGCAATAAAAGCCTGTGGCAGATCTGACTCCTCCCGCCTCGTCTCTGCTTGCACCAATCACAGAGCGTTTCCACTCGCAGGTCGTTCACCTGGTGTCCACCTGAGATCCTCATGAACAGGTGGACAGGTTCTACTTCCTGTCTGTCGCTCATCTTTGACCTGCAGTGACCTAAAAAACACCAGGCAGGTTTAAACGACCTCTGTGTGAAAACGTTCTGAGCACCGTAGAACCTCAGTAGAACAAGTTTGACTCCAGTAGCACTCTAGTGGTGCTCATTAGAACCCCAGTAGAATCAATGTGATCCCGATAGAATCCTAGTAGAACGAATGTGAACCCAGAGCACATGCAAAAAGAATTTGACAATCGGTAGAACCCAGTAAAACACATATATTCTAATGTAACTAGATACACAGGTATGACGTCAGTAAACCTTAAGTAGAACCATCGTGACTCCATTTCATGACCTCAGTAGATCATCAAATGGATAAGTCTGACCTCAATAGAACCTTTATCCATTGTGACCTTAGTAGAACAAGTATGATGCCAGTAGGACTCCATTAGAACAAGTGTTACATCAGTAAAACCTCATTAGAACCAGGATGACTCCATTAGAACACAGTTAGAACCAGTAAGACTCCAGTGAACCCCATTAGAACCAGTATTACATCACTAGGACTTGTATGATATTTTTGGAACCAGTATGACTTCAGCAGAACCCCCTTAGAAACAGTATGTCCTCATTAGAACACGTCAGTAGAATCCCATTGGAACAAGAATTCTGTGAGTGTATCAACAGTAGTATGAGGAGTTTTGTGGTTCCTGCAGTAATAGTCCGTCTCATAGAGAATGTTCTCCCAGTTTGGATCAACATGAAACTGAAGCAACAAAACATCAAGATATGGTTCTTTGATAAAAAGTGTCAAGAAGCCTGAGGACAAGTACTAAACTTAACAGTAGATGTTAACTACAACTCCCAAGGTGCATTGTGGCAAGGACGATCCAATCACAGAGCTTCACAAGAGGTGGAAGATAAAGATGGAGCTGCTGAGAAAACAAAACAATCTGAAGCTTTAAATCGGCTCAGTTTTAAATTCTGCGACATAACTGTTCTCTTAATGACTGAAGCTATCGTAACGTGACTAAAGCTAACTAACGTAGCGTGACTAAAGCTAACTAACGTAGCGTGACTAAAGCTAACGTGACTAAAGCTAACTAACGTAACGTGACTGAAGCTATCGTAACGTGACTGAAGCTAAATAACGTAACGTGACTGAAGCTAAATAACGTAACGTGACTGAAGCTAACTAACGTAACGTGACTGAAGCTAGCTAACGTGACTGAAGCTAACATGACTGAAGCTAACGTGACTGAAGCTAACTAACGTAACGTGACTGAAGCTAACTAACGTGACTGAAGCTAACGTGACTGAAGCTAACTAACGTAACGTGACTGAAGCTAACATGATACTGAAGCTAACGTCACTGAAGCTAATGTGTTACACTGAAGGTAATTACGTCACTTAAGGTATATAGTTACATGTAACTAGCCTATTAAATAAGTACTAGTAGCTTTGAAATAGCGGCTACTAAGTTTTAAGGCTTGCCGTAGTGTGTAATGGTGGAAAGGAGGGACTTTATGAGGTACGACTGCATTCAGAACATGAAGCTGTTTGATGGTTAAATGATCGTGTTCAGTCACATGAAAGAGGATCCTTTAAAGAAACACTCAGGAACCAGCAGCTCGTCGCACTTCACTAAAAGCTGTTCAGTCAAACTGAGTTTAGATTCTGGCAGAAAAGTTTCCAGAGGTCCTAAATGTGAAAAAGATGGAGTCACTGAGCTGACGGCTCTGACGGCCACCGACCGAGAGGAAACGCCGTGACGAGGAAACGTTAGGATAACACTAACGTAGGATATTACAGATACTCAGTATGACGTCAGACTTCAGGAGCTGAATGACAGAACGCTGTAAATTCCTGACCTTAAAAGGTCCTAAACTGTGAAAGCAGCCAGGGACTCCGGTCTGACCCAGATCCAGCAGAAACCAGAAGCAGGTTTGCTGCTCACGTTTAGAAGTGCTCCTGCAGCTGGTTCAGCCGGCGGTGGCGTTGAAACGTGTTGTATAAAGTATAAAAGAGGTGAAGCTGCTGACACTGACTGGCTCCAGGGAACCTGATCCTCCTGCTGCTATTTCTGGATCACACATGCTTCTGAGGCCCGTCATCGCCGTCCACAGAAGGCAGAACCGGACAGACGGACAACCGAGAGCTACAGACCAGACCACACAAATGCAGCTACACAACAATTACACAATAACAACCAACAGGGAACCTCCAGGTCTGGAAAGTGAGGCCACCTGCATTCTATCAAAAGGCCAGCAGGCGGCGACTCCACTGGTTGCATAAAGAACTTCAGCATGGTCATGGAACTCGCGACAGTAAACTGAAACAGTGCTCGATGTGGGCCTTGCACACTGGCGGTTCTCACAAGACCTGTGTCTCACATGAAAAGATATAATCAAATATTCACAGAAATGTGAGGGTGTACTCACTGAGATGCTGTATATTATGGGTGTGTGGAGATGTATCAAAGGAAATCTGGGGGGCCTGATGCTGCAGAAAACATTAATATTAGACTACAGTTCTTGTACTCGGGAGAACTTCACCGTCAACTATCAAGGCGGTTTGTTTCTCATTCTAGAAACAAACTAGCTATTGGAACATGTGACTGACAGATGTTTCTTGTTGCCCAGCTGTTGCCTTTTAGGTTGATTGTCCAAACATTAAATATCTCTGCATGACTAGTCTAAGTTTTCATCCTTGGTACAAACCTATAAAGACTGCATTTCCTGTTAAAGAGGATAAACCAACATGAAGACCAGAGAGCTGTCTGTGGGAGAAAAGAAGGAAAATCGAGCAGAGCCATCGGACAAACATTGAGCACAAAAGGACAACAATTTGGAACGTCCTGAAAAGGAAAGAAACTACTGGTGTACTGAGCAACAGACGTCCAACAGGTCAGCCAAGGAAAACAACAGTAGCTGATGACAGCAATATGGTGAGAGCTGTGAAGAAAACATCAGCAGCGACCTCCACAGTGCAGAGTGAAGGTATCACAATCCACTGCTGGAAGAAGACTCAGAGAGCAGAAATATAGAGGCCGCACCACAAGATGCAAACCTCTCATCAGCAGGAAGAATCACAAGGCCAGAGTGAAACTTGCAAAGAAGTACAAAAGTCCTGGAACACAATCTGATGGACTGATGAGACCAAGATTAATCTCTAACAAAGTGATGAAAGGCCAAGGAACTGCTGATGATCCGAAGCGTACGAGCTCATCTGTGAAGCCTGGTGGAGGTGATGTCACGGCTGCTTCTGGAACAGGCTCATTAATATTTATTGATGATAGAACTGATGATGGTCGCAGCAGAATGAATTCAGAAGTGGACAGAAACATTTCCGGAGAAATGCATTGAAACTAATGGGGAGGAAGTTTGCAGCAGGACAATGAGCCAAAGCACACTGCCAACAAAACAGAGGACTGTGGAAGGTTTTAGACCGGCCAAGTCAATCAGCTGACCTGAACCCAACAGAGCTGCATTTCACCTCCTTAAGAGGAGACTGAAGGGAGAAACACCCCGAAACAAAGAAGAACTGAAAGAAGCTGCGGTAAAAGCCTGGAATAGCATCACAAACGAAGAACGCAACAGTTTGGTGATGTCGATGGGTCGCAGGCTTCAGGCAGTTATAGCAAGCAAACGTTCTGCCACCAAATATTAAATGTTATTTACTTTAAGATTATTTGTTCCATTACTGTTGCTCACCTCAGAACGCTGTGGTCTAATACAAACGGTGGTTTGTCCTGAGTTGTTTAACACATCCAGATGTGAATACCAGGAAATAAAAGCTGAAATTCTGAACTCTTGTCTCATCTTTTGATCTTAAACCCAAATGTCTTCAGAGAACAACAAAAACAAAGGAAGTGGCCTCACCGTTCCAAGACTTTCGGAGGGGACTGGATGAACGAGATCAGGTGAGATAATGAGTTGAGCATTCTGTAAATATAAGACACGATGGACATTACACAACACTACACCAGCAGCTGCTCCTCCGGCCACCGTCGACCTCCTGCAGTGTGCAGATCACACCTCCCTCACTGGGGGATGAGTCCACCTTCAGGTGGGAGACTGCGGTCCACCAGGACCAAAACCTTAAGCCAACAGTTTCTTCCCGTCTGCAGCCTCATCAACAAGAGCTGGGACTGCCACTGACTCTAAAGCCCCCCCAGCCCCCATCTGCAGGACACCCTGTTAATGTCTTTTATTGCACATGTAGATAATTAAATGCATTATTGCTCATTATTACTTATTATTCCTCACAACTTATATATTTTGTCAATATCATATTTTTAGATATCTTTATTAGTTTCTAGTTCTAAGTTTATATCTACTGTTGTGACGCACCTAGTAGCCCAAACAAGAACTACTTGCTAATAAATCTCCAAAATGAAAGTGTGCCGTCACTTCATGCTGCTCACACAGAACTTTACAGATAATTAAATGTGTATTAGGGAAAAATAAATGATTATATTTAGAGTTATTTACCTATAAACATACATGTAAACACCCAGGAAATACTTCTGCAGGGCATTGGTTGAATTTGTAAACGGCAGCAACAGAATTAAAGTGATAATATTTCATCTTCACAGTCTGACATTATTTTGACTGCATCTGAACACAGAGTCCATCTCCGCCCGTCGAGAGCTTGATCCTGGACCAGGTCTCTGTAAGGATGTGGGACTCAGCAGAACTGACTGGACCTTCAGGAGCAGCTTTAAAGCCGACTCCAGTGTAGTATTAGAGATTTTATCATTTCATTTCCTGACAGTGTTGATTGGCCAAACTGTTCATCAAATATCTTTTGACAGGTTAATTTTGTGCTCAAAGTTGCTTAGTTGTTAAAATTTTTCAAACAATGCACATTTGTTTCTTCTGTATTTAAATTGCAGCGCATGTTTTCTTATTGTGCAAATAAACTTTTCTCAAACCTTTTTCATTTCTTAACATTTTCAAAAGAGTGACGGGGACATGTCCCCCAGCGTCCGCAGGGTAAATGACACCTGTGTGTGGATATAATACTTTATATCTTGTCTATGAAGATTCTCAGTCATCCAGGTCATAGTTATCCAACGAAGGTTAAAGTCAAGGGCAACTGGACTTGGTTGAAGATACTGGAAGACGTTTCGTCCCTCATCCAAAGGACTTCTTCAGTTCTGACTGACTGGCAGGGAAACTCAGCTATTTAACCTCAGTGGGGTCGTTGGCCCGGGTCATCGATACCGCTGGTTCGTTAGTGTTCCTTGTTGCTGTGACGACAGTCGTTACAGTACTTACATCTGAAGGACAGAGGACACTCGTTTGAGGACCACCAGGTGCACATTTTAGACAGAGAAGATGGATGGTTTGAAAGAGGTGTCGAGGAAGCATCTACACCAGGGTGGAGAAGCCGTCATTGAACAGGGGAGGGGGTCTACGCCACCACTTATCCCCCACTTACAATGCTGTCCTTTCATCACTTCCCAGGAAACTCAAC